>NC_046383.1:38842902-39142902 GCF_011125445.2 Fundulus heteroclitus | reverse complement strand
TCCCCCTGTTTTATGAGCCTCTGCCTTCTTTCTGTTGGCTGAGTAGAAGTCAAATGAGAATGAACATTTAGACCTATTTCAAAAATGCTGCTGCACTGCTAGACACTGAATGCCATTTAGTCATTTAATATGTCAAATTTTTGTAAAGCCAGGTAGCTACTCTACTCCAATGATGTGCTCAAGGCTTACCTGCTTGAAGTATGTTTTTATATTTCATTTTCAGCTGCTGCCATGTTCTTTTGATGCCTGCAGGATTGCACCTATCTATGAAAATTAAATTAGGTTTAATAAAATACTGTTCTTCCAGTTTCACCTCTGATATTATACCAGTTGGGTAAGTTACTCTAAAATAGTTCTTAATTACTAACTACAAATTTTATCTTTAACAAGTCTAATTAGATTAATGTAATAATTACTGTCTCTAGAAAGTATTGGTCTACTTACTAATTTGTTTTACTTACTTATTAATTACTTTCTAAATCCCAAATCAACCTCAACCCCTTGAACAATACAAAGAGAGACAAGAAACTGCACTTCTAATGCTTTCAAATAAACAATATTCAATTGCATGAACTAATCTTAAATTGACCAAAGTGTGTAACTAGGGGGAGAAAGTTAAATTAAAAATATACCTTTTAAAATTTGATATTAAATCCACTATTGTTTTATAGTCTTTAATTTAATTACAGTATTTAGATGACTTAGTAACTTAATTCATTACACCCAACACTGTATAAAAGTAATTAAAATGTAGACTTACGCATTGACTCGAGCAGCTATTTTCACCCAAGCTAACGCTCTCTCCTTCGCCGCTGCAGTCGTATTGCTTTTTTTTTTTTAAATACATGTTCAAATTCTGCATATGCTTGCATAAGCACATCCAGTTCTGCTGGTGAGAAATATGCACACCCTTTTTTGTCTGACGCTGTTGCCATGGTGACTCATAATATCTGCGCTCCATTGATAATGGCTTTTTATAGTTGTGGTGCACACGCTTAACTCAGAGTCAGTCAACTCAGAGTTGATTGAACTAACTCATTTCAGCTGTTCTGAAACCCAAAACTCAGAGTTTCCCATCTCAGGCTAAGTCAACTCAGAGTTCAAGTTTTAACTCAGAGTTGGTTGAACCTCCTTATTGAAACAGGCCCCTGTTCTCCAGTCTTGTTTATATAGCTGGGCCGGCCGTGGATACATGTACATGCATGTGAACAGCTGCCCCTCATTGTCCTACAATGCCATCGTCAGAGCAGTGCGTTGGAGCAACATGGTGGAGAGCACCCCCAGCAGATCAAAATGTTCTCTTGCCAACAGCATTATAAAGTTATGAGCTACTACTGCAGTAAATCATGTTTCGCTGTTTCAATCCTTTACAAACATACACACAGGGGGCGATGGGTAAGAAGGGAAACGAGGGCTGAGTAGCAGCTGGAGTGAAAAAGGCGTGGCTTGTCATGCATCTAGGCTCAGTCCAAATACCCTAGGAGCTTCTAGCTCCTGTTCCTTGGTCTTTCATGGGGTCAACAGTAAGAGCTCCGTTGTGGAGAGTAAAGGAGCTTCGGTTCCTAGGCAAAACTAGCCTGGGCAGGCAGAGTAACTTTTGCCTCTGATACGGCTGGTAGCCTTTACGTCTGGAGAGGGCTTCCACTATCAACATTTCACAATATAATTCAACATGGCAAGCCGTGGTCGAGTGGAGACTACGGTGAACAATTCTTTTTAAAACAGAAGAACGCGCACTAGCAAAGGAATGCTTTGTGGCGGCAGCCATCTTGTTAGTCTTGGTAAAGGGATATAAAGCCTGCACATGTTTTGGGATTAGTCTGTATCAGGAAACACTCAGTTTGCTGTACAGCAAAGCAAAATTGAGTCTGGCTGGTCAGGCTAAGTCAAAACTATTTGCAGGAGGGCGCATACAAGTTTATTTTCCTACTTCCTTCTTTACTGACTGCACTATGTGGACAGCACTTATCATAGCAACCGGTGATGCACTTCCAATTTGGCTAAAGAGTCTTTGCTCTGTAAGGGTATTTGGATTGAGCCCTTGTTATGGTCTACAGACAGTGCTCAAGCACCACCTAGTGGAGAAATTTCGCTTATTGCTCCTTTAAATATGATGATTCACGTCTTTCAACATTCTTGAAGACCTGGAGGCAGGAATCAAAAACGACATTTTAATCAAAACGGCAAGAATTCTTTGTTTTACAGCCTTAAACTATGGCCCCTGGCCTTGTCCAGGACCCTAATGAGAATTTTAATCTCAATCACTATATCCTGGTTAAAATCATCTCGTCTGCCTCTGTTGGACATTGGAGAGGCTGCAGGCTAGAGGTACGACAGACGGACTCTTAGATTCAGGGACTCATCTGGGCTCAGTCACAGCATGTTAATACACGTTTCTTTATACCTTTTAGAAAATTTTTAACTTTTTGCATTTTTTCGTTATTGGGTATTATCCGTAAAACTGAGAGGAAAATAATCCATTCTGGAATAAAGCTGTAGCATAAAGACTGGAAAGAGGAAAGAAAGCACTGTGAATTCTTTCCAGGTTTCTGTGGGAAAAGGAAAAACACGAGCTCCAACTCAAATCATCTTCCGTATCCGTATGTCGAATGGCCGGGGCCCTGGATTAAATATGATTGAGATTTTGACAGCCATTCTTTTATTTTAGGTCTTTTGTGAACAGATGTTTGGGCTTTCAAACAATTCCTGTGACTTTAAAGATGGATATTTCATTTCATTTTAAAAGCAAACCCTTTGTAGATTTAGCTGCCTGAACGTTTGGGACGTATACTGCTCTAAAAGGTCTCACAGCAATTATGGCAGAAGAATTTTCTGTGGTTTCTTACAAATCTGGGGAATGATACAAATTTGGCAGCGTTGAGGACTCGGAACAGCTCGGTGTCATTTGGACATAGAAGAAGTTTCTAACCAACTGGGCCCATATTGACAAAGATTCTCAGTGAGCTCATATCTCAGCCTAAAAATACCCACCACCGTCCTCAACATGAAGCCTGTGGTGGTGACATCACGTTGCTGGGGTGTTTTTCATTAGCTTCAGCTCAGTGACTCTTCTGTAGAGGAAATAAAACAGCCAGGTGTAGAGAGATTCTTCTAGAAAACGGGCTCAACAGTGGCGCGAGTCCCAGATTAGGGGATGATTTGTCTTCCAAAGCAACAATGTCTGAGACACACCACTAAAGTAACAAGTGAGTGTCTTCAGCAGCAGCCTTTGAATATTCTGGAGGTGTTGGACCACAGCCTGCATGTGGTAATACCAAGTGAACTTCTGAGGGAAGAGCTAAACCTGGCTGTCTACCAGCACCGCCAGCCCGACCTGAATATGCTCCCTGCAGAGAAGCTGGGGAGGAAATACGGAAATCCAGGCGAGCCAAGCTTGGAGAGACATGACCTTTAGCAATAAGTGAAGGATGTGACTTCTTTTGTTTGTGTAATTTATTTTAAACGCATTCAAAACCCCCAAAACATTCTCTGTTTGCTAATATGGGGTTATAAGTAGAATTCTCTGCGACAGACTGGCGACCTGTCCAGGGTGTATCCTGCCTCTCGCCCAGTGAATGCTGGAGATAGGTACCAGCAACCACCGCGACCCCATGAGGGATTAGGCGGGTCAGAAGATGGATGGATGGATGGATGGATGGATGGATGGATGGATGGATGAAGTAGAGTTCTGGGATTTTTTTTAAAATAAAGCTGGAACATAAAATATGGAAAAAGCGAAGCGCTGCCTACTCTCTGAATATGCTGTATGATTTATTTTCTCTCTGGGATTTTTTTTTTTATATTTACCCTTTATATTTACAGTGAACTAGTTATGACAAACTAATGTATTTTATGTGGAAATCGTGTGATAAAGCAGCACAAAGTTGTTGCAGGTTTTTGGCAACAAATTAAAGGGTATTATATGAACATTGTGCATACCTCACTTTTCTCTTACACGGCTGCAGGTGAGGGATTTAAATAAATCCTCAGACTGTACAAGAATCAGCTATGAGAGCTGCTGTCCTGTAGAGGGAGGCATTGCATCATTTCAGAACCTTGGAGAGCAGCAAAGCTTTGATATCTTCGCCAGGCACCTGGTAATTTGTCCTTTAAGCTCAAACATAGACTGACATTACTGGATAGGACTTCACATGACTACGACAGGAAACACAGGCATCATTGCTATGCACTGAGTCAGGGCTGCTGCAGAAGTAGCGTCAGAGGTACACAGAACTGCTTCTTTTTAAAGGCCAATAAACTTTAAGCCAAATGATGTTGAAATCTAATTGACATAAGATGTAATTGGTGAGAAATTCTAGGAAAAATCAGCGATGTACAAAGGTATGCTGTGAAAGTAGTACAGTGTTTAAAATACTAAAAACATTTTACCTGGTTAAACACAATAATATAATACCAGGATGTCATTTATTCATTTAGATTCATTTATTAGTGGAGTTTAGGGTACACAGAATCTGAATGTGTATGGACCATATTAGCAATAAATGATGTTTTAAGCTAGTTGTGCTGGATAGGCTATGCTAACTTTTTGACTTAACACTAGCGTTCCTGTCTTCCTCCATAATGAACAAATATACATTTACAGCTATCCAGGACTTTTTTATTGTTTATCTTCTCCCTCTCTCTGATCCTCTCCCCTTCAGCTGTCTCTCTCTCTCTCTCTGTCCCTGATAAACAGAACACACCGAAAAATGTACCTGTGCACTGGATGACTAGGCCACCCTATCCCTGTCACGGGAACACCGGTGTCCCCACAGAACATATTTCTGACTTCTAAGACTTTTAAAGACTGGTTTCAAAATGGTTGTCTAAGCCCTCCTCCTTTGATTGACACCTCATGACCGACTGAGTTGATCTGTGGTTTTTCCAGAGCCAATGTTTTTTAGCACAGCTCATTTCTTAAACTCTTTCACACACATTCCTCAGGCTAGTCAGTGCAGACGCTCATTCTGACACATGCAGCTTGTAGCCAATAAAATGACCATCACATGGATGTATCCTTTCTGGAGGTGGAAATTTAAATCCCCACAGCCCAAAGCCCAAAGCAAATCAGTTTGTTGCGTCTGCCGTGTGTCCCTGTAAGTAAAAGCTGTTTTTCCTGTGTTAGGTGTTTATTCTTCCAGCTACTGTATTTCAGTCTTGTTGACAGTGAATCTGTGCATAGAACAGGATTCCTCCGGAAATGGCTTTTCATTAGAGCCTTCACTGATGTCTCTGTGTAGAAGCAAACAGGAGTTACAGCCTTTTGAAGTTGGCATCTCCATTTTGGCACAGCTTGGATGCATTTTGAAAACTCTTGGAGAACACCTGGATATATCCACTGAAAAAAACGTCCAGAGTAGTATTTTCTTATGAAAATGAACTGGTCATAGAAAAGACTGCAATACTGATCATTTTGGAAGATGACCACATCCCAGGAGCTTTTTTTTAACCTGCTTCTCTTGAGAAACCCAGCATATAACAGCTTATACGTTGGTTGAAATGTAGAGGGGTCAAAGTGAGGATAGGATTAATTCCAGCCAATCATCACCTCAGTTCTCACCCTCATACGGGTGATCAAAACATCGTTCCTGTAAACCAGGCCAATAACGACCCTAATGACTCCTGGTTACAGAGGAGTGGACCAGTTTCGGTCCAATCTGCTGGTTTAATGACTTTAAAGACTTCCCATTACCAAGGGGTGGACCTGTTTCTGTTGAATTTGCATGTTATCTAAGCCATTACAAGGCCTTTGTTGGGCAGTAGTATAAAGCTTGGTACTGCACATTACTCCAGACTTTTTGAATTGAGAAAGCTTCCTGGAGAGGAAGCAAAACATCTTCAACTACGGAAATCAAGTCCAGTTGCTTTGTTTTTTACTTTTTTTGGAATGACCATGACCTGGATGACTGAGAATCTTCACCAGCATATTTAACTAAACTTGATCACGCCCCTCTTTTAAAAGGATCTAGATAGATCGAAATCTCTATCAATTTCACTTATGGGAAGGGTTGCTTCAATTCAAATGATGGTTTTACCTAGAATTAATTATTTATTCTCAATGATCCCCAATAAGCCATCATTCAACCGAATCTCTGAACTCCTCTATATCTAAATTTCTTTGGAAAGATAAACCCTCGTATCAGCTTAAAGACGCTACAGAACAGTAAAGAAAGAGGGACTAGATCTGCCTAATTTGCATCACTACTTCTTAATCTACAATACATCTCAAAATGGATAAAACATAATCCCTTAGATGAGCTCTGGCTAGACAGAGAACAGAAAATATGTAATAATATCAAGATTCCTGACTTGCCATTTATTAGCTCAAATACAAAATGGCATGCATGCTTTAAAATACTAATAAAGCAACATCAGCACTTCTCTGACAGCATGGTGGGAGTTTCTTAAAATGACAGAGTCATCACTTACGCCATGCAGCCGTATATCCATCTGGGATAATCCTGACATCCCACAAAAATATGTTAAACTTTCCTTACTGGAAGAGTAAAGGTATTGAATACCTGGAACATATATTTGAAGGAACTGAGTTTATCGCATTTGATAGATTAAATATACAATGTCACCAATTTAAATATATAATAAAAAAGCTAATTTAAGCTAATTAAAGGTGGTTTACAAATTCCAAACATGTATTAGAGTTCCTGGCTCTAAACCCCACAGAACTACTGTCTAAATTATACAGGACGCTGTCTAAACTAGATGATTCAATATGTCTTCCTATTATGGAACGGGAAGCAGATTTATCAGTCAGGTTTGAACAAAACATCTGGTCTAAGATATATTTATGAACTTTTTAAAATTCCTTCATAGAATACACTACACAGGTCAAAGATTATTCAGGACGGGATTTACACAACCTAATATCTGTTCATAGTTTGCTTGCTGGGTAACTTGAATAGTAGCACTTTGGAAAAAAATCAGTTTGTCAAGACTCAATGCAATCTACTGGGTTTCCTTAGGGAACTTCCTGACTGATCTGTATGATTTAATTGAATTTGACTTTGCAAAGTGCTTTGAGATGACATGTTTTGAATTAGCGCTATATAAATAAAACTGAATAGAATTCATCCGGCTTGGTGGGGGCTCTGGACAGCCCCTGGCTGCCGCTTGTGATGCTCTTGGGGGGTTCTGCGCCGCCGGACATGGGTCACTGGCATGGTAGCTGTGCTGCTCCTGGGTGGGTCTTTGTATTAAATCATACTGTATAGTCTTCAGTGATGGTATCTAGGCGTTGGTTGATTGTACCTGTAATACCTTATCAGATGGTTTTGCTCTTCTTTCAGTGTCCATTGAACATAAAATAGGCCCTGCATAAAATCTAATAAAGCTTCTTGAATATATAAATCAAGCGGAGCACAATGGCGAAAGCTTTTTTTGTTGCCGGTTACCTGGAGTATTGAGAAATTCTGAAAATGTTGGCAGCTGTTTTGGACCATGTCAAGGCTGCCTCATCTATGTGGTATGTCTGCTACCAGCATTCAGACTGAAATGCTGTATAAACAGAACTGTAGGCCAGCTGGGATTTCTGAACTTGTTGGCAGAATGGGAATGATCTTGGGAAAGCTGGAAGCTGGAGTCTGGCAGAATGACCACAACTTTGGCTGTTTTGGAATCGCCATTGAGATGTACCAGTGAGACTTTGAAGGCAGACATGGGGAAGGACAGATGGTGGCAGACTTTTCAAAGAGGACGGAAATGGTTGTAGTAAATACTTTCTTCCAGAAGAGACAGGAACACAAGGTGGCTTACAGAAGCAGAGGCAGGAGGTGGAATACATCTATTTTGAGATGATGCATTCTGAAGGAACTCATTGAGTACAAGGTAGTGGTGGGTGAGAGTGTTGTCGGACAGCACAGGATGGTAGTGTGTAGAATGACTGATGGTGAAGAAGATCGAGAGGTCAAACGAAGTTGAGGAAGCTCAAAAGGTTGTGTGAAGAATGTTGTGTGGCTTTAAGGAAGGACTTGAGACAGGCTCTGGGTGGCCAAGATGTACTATCAGATGACTGGACAACTACCGCTAATGCTGTCAGAGAGACAGGAAGGAGAATACTTGGTTTGTCTTCTAGAATGAAAGTTGACTTGGTGGTGGAACGAGGAAGTACAGGAATGTGTTTCGAGGAAGAGATTAGCTAAGAAGAAATGGGACATTGCGAGGACTGAAGAGTCACCAGGAGTACATAGAGATGCAGAGTAAAGTGAAGGTAGGGGTAGCTAAGGCCAAACAAAGAGCACATAGTGACTTGTATGATAGGATAGGTTGGACAGTAAGGAGAGATTTATACAGGTTGGCAAGGCAGGGAGATAGAGATGGGAAGGATGTTCAGCAGGTTAGTGTAATGATTCCATCTGATCCTATGTGAGAAAACCCTGTCTGCAGTCTCTGTGATGTAATTCCCTGCTCCCTGTGCTGTGCAGGGGATCAAGGTCTGAGCAGTTACATCTGCGCGGGCTCCAATTAAGTGGAATCGCTGTGCCTGGGAGGAGCACCATATATTCCTGGTTCTCTCAGTGTGTAATTGCCAGATTTTTGAAATCCACCGTGTGAGCAGACCATCCAGCAGTCTTGTTTGCCTGCCTGATATGAACCTGTCCTGTTCCTGTGATTTCTCCTGTCTGTCTTGCCCCTGTTGGATTCTGCTGTTGGCTTCTGTATCTGGACCTCGACTACCTGAATCATCTCTCGACCTAGCCTGCCTTCTTCTGCCCCTGCCTGGATAATTCAGCCTCTCATGAACGGCCAAAAGCCTGGACCCCAGATTCATCTCCTGTCTCTGCCCCTGTCTGGAAACCAGCTATGAAGGCGCACCGCAGCCGCACAGCAACACTCTCGCCTTCAGTTGAACCCCTGGGTCAGACTGTCAGGTTTAGAGACAGCGGCACTGAGGAAGAGACAGGAGGCAGAGCTGGAGGTAGCAGAGATGCAGATGATGAGATTCTATTTGGCAGTGGCAAGGACAGATAGGATCAGGAATGAGTACATCAGAGGATCAGCTCATGTTAGATGTATTTGAGATAAAGCCAGAGAGGCCAGACTGAGATGTTTTGGACATGTATAGAGGGGATAGTGAGTACATCGGTAGAAAGATGTTAAGGCTGGAACTACCAAGCAGGAGGCCTAGAGGAAAACCAAGGAGGAGATTTATGGATTGAGTGAAAGAGGACACGAAGGTAGTTAGTGATAGATAGAAACAGATGACTTGTTGTGGAGACCCCCGAAAGGGTGGAGCCAAAAAAAAAAGGGTTTCAAATCAAGAAAACATACATTTTTGCAAATAAAGGATATATACGTGTTCTTCTATGCAATATTTCTAATAAGTCTAGTTTCTTTCGTATGTGGAAATTTTAATTATTCCATGAAAATTCTCTCAAAAACAGTTAAAACTGGCATTTGCTATAACATCTATATTTAAAAACAGTGGTTGGTTCTTTATTATTTTTAAGCACAGTCATTAAGAGCCATCATGGAAGGTCCAAAAAGCTGCCTCTTGAAGACCCCTGCACTTTAGTAATGTTGTTGAGTCATAAACCAACTCAAACTGCTTGTAGCAGGAACACTTCTGCTGTAATCTTACTGTAAAAACACCATATGACTTGATATAAATGCTTCAGAATCAACTTTGGAGCTTGTCCAAAGTTGCCTGTCCAGCATGGTGGTTACCAGAGCCAACAAACTGCTCTGAGACATGCATTTTGTGTCCCCTTGTTTCCAGCTGTTGTTATAACTACTATTGTAAGACCTTTTAGTCCCTCATGACGATAGGAGAAACAGACACTAGTATTTTGTTGAAATTCCTGCATTGAAGAGAATTATTTTTATTTGTATTTGATTTTTTTTAACAACTCACCTAACTCATGAAAATCTGTAGAATGTGGCTTCTTTGTTCATTGCCTGTGGATTTTCTGCAGGGAAACTGTTTTTAGAGGTCATTAAAATTCACTCATTGCTAAGAGCAAAATATCATCTGGTTACTCAGCAACTCTCACTTAGCTTGTTTATCTGTGCTTTGAGCTGGAACACAGTATCACCAGAAAGCAACATGTATGTATATACACAGCTGAGCCCAGTGCTGCTAGATGTACAATATTAGTTTGTCTCTCACAGACTTATCTTGGCTCACATACAGACACTGAAAGGTCAACGCTGCCGGTCCTTCTCCTTTAGACATGAGTTCTTCTATGCCTGTCTGTGGTTCAGTGAGCACACAGGCATCAACAAATTGTCTGGCAGCCTGGTAGATACAATGTGTTATTGATCCCAGCCATCAGGAGATCAACTGGAAGTGAAATGTTCACTTTGTTGTCTAAATCTTTTTCCAGGAGTTTCATGTTTCCAGATAACTGGGCTAACTGGTCTTTTAAACCCAAACATTTCTACTGTGATGTTACCTTCAAGTGCAGCTGAATATGTTTCTGCGAATGAAGTGAGAGTTTAGCACAATTCCCTATTTTCCAGATGAAAGAAACAACACAACAAGCCCCCTAGTATGGTGCACTGCAACAGTATTCATTCCCGTTGAACTTTTTTCATGTTGTCACTTTACTGCCACAAACTTTTATGTATTTTATGGCATTCAGCACAAAGTAGTGCATCATTTAAACTCGAGGTAAAAGGATTTCAACGTTGTTAGTGAAAATAAAAATGAAGTTGCGCCTATTTGATCTGCATAACTTAACTCCGATAATTGAAAATAAACAGCAACCTTAGAAGTCTCCTTATTAGTGAACAGTCAACCTGTGTGTGATTTAATGAAGGTATGAATGTTCTCTGAAGGAGTCAGAGGTTTCATAGGCTACGTTCACACTGCAGGCAAATGTGACCCAAATGCGATCTTTTTGCCCATATGAAACCCATGTCTGTCTTTTTCATGGCAGTGTAAATGTTGCCTTAGAGAACATTCGTGAACAAACATCAGGGAGACCAAGGAACACAGCAGACAGGTCAGAGAGAAAGTCATGTTTGGAGGAGGGTTATTTTATGAAACCGAAGTGTTGGAAATCTCACAGAACTGTTTTAAATTCATCCTCTGAGTATGGGCACAGTGGTAAACCTAAAACATGGCTGTCCACCTAAGCTGACAGGCAGGAAAAGGTAGACGGAGAAGCAGCCAAGAGGTGCATCATAACTCTGGAAGAGCTGCAGACGTCAGCTGGTAGACTCCGTTCACAGGAAATCATCAAGTTATACACTCCTCCATTCTGGGCTTTAAGGGCAAGTGACATGAACAAAGCCACAGTTAAAAGAAAGCCAATAGAAGCCCTGTTAATGCAAGAGCAATTAGCCATGTGGTGGAACAACAAATATATTTTGAGCAGGGACACAGAGATGTTGGTCATTGCTGATAGAGAAATAGATGGGCCTAAATCCAGGACAGTCCTGGAAAAATAAGCACGTAGGAAGCTACAGAAGACCTGAGATCGGGGCGGAGGTTCACCTTCCAGAAGGACAACTACCCTGAACATACAGCCAGAGATGCAATGGAATGATTTGGATCAAAACACATTCTTGTGTTTAGAATGGCTAAATAAAGAATGGCTAGACCTAATTCCCATTGAGAACCCATAGAATGTCACACAAGTCCTCCATTCAACCTGACTGAGCTTGAGAGATTTTGCAAAGAAGAATGGGTTGAAGGTTTTGCAACAGAGGGATAGAGAATGGACCAGACATGGGAAGAATCTAACTACACTAAAAAATCACATCCCTGGGTATCCTGACAGTATTGTTTGCTGAGGGTTATGATTAACCAGGAAAGCCTACAAAAGCCTTTTAATGTTTCACATCTACAATGATTTACAGATTCCCTTTCTACAGAAATCAGACTCATATGTCATTTTCATGAAAATACTGTTTAGCTTATAATTGAGCAGGTGAAAAAGAGAAAAAGGTTTCATAATTTTGATTTAAAAAATGTTTTGACATTTCTGGCACCTGAGTACTTTCTATGTGACATTTTTGGCCCCCAGGTTGGTATGCAGCCTCATAAACTTCAGATTTTCTCTCAGGCTAAGGACCAACTTGTAGAGTAAAGGTGAAGGAACAATGAAGGACTTTTTTTCTACCAATCTTGGTCAGAATAGGGTATTTCTGCAGAAAAGTCTGATTTATGAGCTTTTCCAATGCTGTATAAAACCAACCAAACAAAAAAAACTGAAAAAGAGGGCGTATTACATCGTGTTTAAAATTTCTTCATGGGCCACTTAATGTGTTGCTGATTGATCTTAAGATGAATAACTTGCTCCCAAAAGTGTTAGTCCATCTTATTAATTGTGAAGCTTTGAAGAACCCCCTCGTAACCCAGTAGCTGGTTTTTCAAAATTCCATAAGTCAAAACTACAACATATGTTGAAGCGTCCATTTTATAATGCTCCTTGCCGATGTTATGTTCTGTTAATTCCTTGCATCTGCCAGTTCATTTTCTCTCCTTTCCTTCAGCCTGATCCTTCGGTTCACCTGTACCTAATTATCACCCTATTGTTTCCCTCAGTCTCTTCCTCTTTAAGTTCAGTCCACATTGTCAGGTCCTTCGTCTTCATTCATCATCCTACCCTGTTCTGGTTGCATCCCTGCCGTGCTCCTGGTTCTCGTTATCCTGTAAGACTAAAGTTACCAATGTGAGTCCTAATTATTCCACGGGGGAAATAATTATATTAATAAAATCAAGTGTCCTAAAGGTTATTGATTTTTATTTAGCAAATCATTCATTAAGATGTCATTTCTTCATAAAATGTTTTGCATGAATGGGTTGAAACACATATCAAATGTTCTAAATTAGTTAACCTAATTTAACCTCATTCCATATTCTTTCAGTTGAACATTGGTTCTCTAACTAATCTGCGGTAAACCCAAGATTCACTGAATTATTTTTAAACTCACAGAATTGTGAAAAAGCTCTAAGGGCATGAATACGTCTGTCAAGCTTGATAAATTAAAAACAGAAATTACTTATTTCTGCTCAGCCCTCGCTGCAAAGCCCTGAACAAGTGAACTGCGGGACATAGACACACAGCTTCTGTTTTACTAAAACACGCACATGAAGGCTTCATTAAAACATGTCCGTGGGACAAAACTGCTACCTGTTATTCACATGACAGCTCTGCTTAACTCTCCTGTGACTTTGCTGGTGTGTGAACTGTCAGAGCGCTGAAAAGGCAACGTCACAAGCCAAACACTGAAGGATTCCAACAGAGAAATACAATTATATCAAATATATTTTTGCTTACTACAAAATTGTGTGACATCTCCTAATTAATTTCCTTTCTGCCTTGTGTCAGCTGACCTGTTCCAGCAGTCTGTCACTACCTGCTCTGTTTCATATCATTTTTGGTTTTCTATAAGCACTCATTGAGCTCTAGTTGTCCATTGCCTCCACATGCTTGCTGCAAAGCTAATTACTCAATATAAATGTCTGGGCCTGCTTAAAGCTGCAGGAGGGAGCTCTAAGAAAATCATGGCCTTAGTCTGAAAATGCTTACATGCACTCCTTACAGGTCCTTCCTCCTTGCTCTTTGCTATGCTACAGCCCTCCCTCCACTGGAAGCTCACTGTTCTGATGGTTTTTTCTTGTTTTATTTCAAGCTCAGTCTGATTCTTTCTTTTTAGCTTGCTTTTTGTCATCTGTCTTCTTATGTTTACCTGTCTTTGTCTTCTGAGCAGGTACCCCTTGACAAATTGGCAGTTTTCGTGTAACATTAGGCGTTGCATAGCTGCAATCTTGAGTTTGAAAGACAGTAAGCACTATGCACGGGAGAGATGTGAGCAGCTCGTATATGAGTATGATTGACACCGCTAAGACACGCCTCCTGACTCTGATTGGCTGTTACTGACAGGGAGCAGTGTAATGAATGATTTGCTAAAAGGCAGTAGGACAACTCACAGGAGCTTCATTTTTTTCCCCACAAACTATCTGTCTCATATTTTACTGTCAGGATATAGTGACAGTTTTAAAAAATATGTAAAAATAAAATTTTCACAAATGTTACCTACTGGAGCTTTAAAGGTCCCAAACTAACGTGACATTTAAACCAATGTTTCTTTTAATACATATTTGCTAGATATTTCAGTGAAAGACAAATTCAAGATGAGAAAAAAACTGAGATTCTATTAACAAAACTATCATCTGTGGAACCGTTCAACAGCTGTTTACTGTACACCTCAGAGATGTGAGTTTCCTAAATTAAACATACAATCTGAAAAGTTGGTAAGAATACCTGATTCAATGAATTTACCCGTAATTATAATCAGTAATACATTGTAAGTGTGACACACATGCACATACGCACAAATGCACCTTTCTTACGTTCTTGACATCACCATCAAAAAGTTTTTGAACACGGTAAAGAA
Source organism: Fundulus heteroclitus (assembly GCF_011125445.2). Taxonomy (NCBI): domain Eukaryota; kingdom Metazoa; phylum Chordata; class Actinopteri; order Cyprinodontiformes; family Fundulidae; genus Fundulus; species Fundulus heteroclitus. Next base: position 39,128,538 of record NC_046383.1, on the reverse strand, counting down.
TTCCAACATCAGAGTCCTGACAGAGCTCAGATCTCTGTATAGCCTATCTGTCTGCCGTGTTTTCATGCCCCATCTGTTCCAACTTGCCCACTATTACCTGTGACAGGCAAAACATGGCTGCATTTGAAAGACAAAATAGTTTAGTGCCATCAGAGTGCAGGTGTAGAACTGACAACACCTGACAGGCTGCACAGAAACTATAATAGTGTGAGCTGGGCTGGCAGCAGTCTGTGCTTCATCCAGCTGCATGCAGTAATTGTGTATGTGCAAACTCCTGTCATTAATATGATTGGAAACATCTAGCATTTAGAAGTAACTTAGCTATATATCTGTTCTTTATAGGTGGATTTACAATGTGTGATCATGTAAATAGGCTGACATATGAGGAAATGAGAGACAGCCCAATAACTCTCTTCTTACCCTTTAATTACATTTGTGTATTTAATAAGGAGATAGAAAAACCCAAAGGCAAGTGAATAAACATCAGGTGGTTTGTAACAGTTAATGTTGATGTAAATTACACAGCCCTATGCACTGAACTGTTGGTGATGATGGACAGCTTTTTAATTTTTCGGACCTCGAGAAAAACAGAGCTCTGTTTTATTAACCCAACCTAATGACGACCCTAATGTGGTGATTGGTTCAATGACTGCTCTGAAGCTAAACTCTAAATCAGAGCTAACCTACAGTAAGTCATTAGTTTAGTTTTTTTAATGACCATTGCCCCTGCTGGCCTGGGACCCTAAGAGCACTTGAACTTTCACAGAGATGGTCTCCTAATGTACCTTTGTATACACACTAAAATCAAAGTTACAATTTAATGACAATTACATTTTGTATGTTGCTTGCATCTGAGCTATAGTTGTAAGTAGATCAATGAAAAAAAAAATCCCCCGAGGTGTTAATAAAAAAGGAAAATGAATGCATCATTCACTTATGTTTTACTGGCCTTAATTAAGGCCTTGCTTTCATTCTGGTTTGTATTTGAATTTTAAACCTAGCATTACAGTGTTTGTTTTTATGTAATCATAAACCCAACTGAGGACAGGCAAAGCAAACTAGGCAGGGCTATAAATGTTAGTGTTCAACACTTGCTGATATTGATCCCTCATCTTAACCTAAATAAATACAAATTTATCACATTTTATCAGTCTGTATTAACTTTATTGGACGTAGCCGGAAGATGGTCTTCAAGTGAAATTCTGCTTAGGGCCTTGTACAACTGGATATAAAATTGGGCTGTCTGTAATTGGCTTAGCTGATCTCTCACACACACACACACACACACACACACACACACACACACACACACACACACACACACACACACAGGACTCGTATCCAGCATTAAAACCAGCTAATTAGAATACATTGAAAAAATAATTTGCAGTTAAACCAAAAGGTGGACATCTTAGAGGCAAGCTGCATCCTAATGTCAGAGACCTCTCTGTGCTTAAAAGAGGAAAATAAGCGTGTGGAGCACCACTGGAGTCAATTACAGGACTGCTTTCTGCATAATTTAAGGGGCTTTATATTAATGAAGCAGAGAGAAGAAGGACAGACAAAAAGCTGTTTCTGGGCCAGAACCCCAGCGAATGCTCCCACTCCAGAACTGCTGCATGCTTTCTTTAAAAACCCTCCAATGCCTGCTGACTTACATATATGTGTTTTTTTTTCTCCGACCATATTCAAGTCCATTAACTTTATTTCTATATGGCCAGGTCACAACAACTAACATCTCAATGCACTTTACAAGACATGCAGGCCCCAATGATTTCCTCAATTATTTATATATGTACAAGTCAATCCAATACAACTCAAATTTACTTTTCAGTTTAATCTGGGTTATACTACAGAGTAGTCAGGTTAGGTTTATAATGCAAGTTGATAATAAGGGATCTATCTTAAGGCGGCAGTAGGTAACTTTTGTATTGATGCATTTGTTAAAATTGTCACTATGTCTTGACAGTAAAATATGAGACAGATAATCTCTGGGAAAAATTACGCTCCTCTGACTCCACTCAGTGTTCCTTCTGCCACTTACAGAAATGTACCGCTCCCAGTCAGAAACAACCAATCAGAGCAAGTAGTGTCAATCACGCTCGTGTACGTGATGCTTCCACCTCTCTCCTCCATAGTGATACCATCGTTTAAGCCCAACGTTGCAGGTGTGCTGCAGCTGTGCTACTGGTGGAGAAACAACAGGAAAAGTGCCAATTTGTTGAATGGCACCTGTCTTTACCCGTCTTTGAAAACAAAAGAAGTCCGCTAACAAAAAGCAAGCTAAAAAGAAACAATAAGGCCGAGCCAGAAAAAAATTAGGGTAAACATAAACTGATAGGCTGATACAGGTCTGGGTGAATATGTGTCCAGTCTTATTAGTAGAAATGGTTGCATTTAAACTGATTGTGTACTTTGTACAGACCAAACTTTGAAGCATTGTCCAGAAGTTTTCATTTAGGTTGAGCTCCAGGCTTTGGGAAGACCCTTCCAGAAGCTTGATTTATCCATTCCAAGCCAGTTTTGTTGTGAGGATCACTGTCCTGTTAGAACACACAATTTCTCCACGTTTCAACCAACAGACTCAACCTAATTGGTTGGCATGTTCAGAAAAACACAGACACCACTCAGGCTTAAGTCCGTCATGTAGAGGAAAATATATAAGCCAGGGCTCCAAAACTGGCACCTTCAACCCTGGCTGGGATTTCCAGTTCCCACATGGACACGATAAATACCTTCTGGAGAAACGTTGTGTTGAAATATCAGGCCACAATGACAAGAATTCTGTTTGGAGAAGTCAAGATGAGGCTTTCCAACCCTTTCAAAACACTGGCTCCACTGTCAAGCAAGATAGTGGTAACATCATGGTAAAGAGCTGTTTGCTCTGTTGGCACAAAGTAGATATAAGATGAGCTACCTCTTTAAATCAGCAGCTGGACGTCTTAAGCTTCTAGCAGCAGCTCAGTGTTTTGGTTCTTGACCAGGAAGGGAAGGGCCTGAGTATGTGTGTGTCTGCAGCGCCGCTATGTAAGGTTGTGCAACAACTTGAGAAGATGAAAATGGCTCAGCTTGTATGGATTTTCAAGCAAATGAGTATATTTAAAGAATTAATAAACCTTAGTGTTGATTATGTCAAATTATTGATTGTTTTGACATTAACACTATGGAGTATGCTTAAAGGTTGGGTCAGTGTCAGCAAACCACCTAGTTTAAATATTTGCTTTGAAGTCTGCCAAGACTAATGGTCAGATATCCAGATGGAATAATAATAACAAAGCCTCCTAAGGGACTTTTATCCATGTTTTATTAGGAGTGTAGGTAAACAGTTTAGGTTGTATTTGAGCACATATAACCCTGTGTGGATTGCAGAACAATAAAACTTTTGCATATTTTTTTATATGTGAGTACACGATAACTTTTCTCCAGCACTGTACGCCATCGTCTCCACAAACACAACAAACTGCCATAAAGAACCTGAGCTTTTTCAACAGCAGTTCTGCTAAATCAAACTTAAATAGTTATGCACAGTTACACACATTACAACTTCTCACTTTTACCAAAATACTATTTTCTTGAGCAGCTATTTATGCAAATAATTTTTCACATGATTTATTCTGTGGCATCTTAAGCAGGGAAAAGGCCCACCAGTAGGCACTCCCGACACAGATCCCTCTCCAGTCGATTTGTCCTCTCTCCCCTGTTTCTCCACTCTTTGCAGAAGGTTGCATCAAGTCTCTTTGATGCCGGCCAAGTTCATGCCAGTTATCCCCAGGAGGCGGTGAGCAGAACGGCTCTATTTATATTGTTGATGTTCATATTTGATCTGCTGTGTAGGAAACTTTGATCTGTCATCTCCCTTTGTTGCATATAACTTCCCCTCTCTTTCACAGCGGAGGCCCTCTTCTGTTCCTGACTGCTTGTGGAAGCCCTGAGGGAAATCTTCAGCGGTATTATTGGTCAGGTCTCAAAATCAAAGAACGTGTGGCTCAGTTACTTCAGTTCGTCTTGTCAGTTAAGGGCGTACACTAGATCTTTTCTTTTTGTTCCTTGGTGATCTTAATTCTTATCTGAGGAATGGAGCTGCCATACATGTAGCAACACTTTAGTCAAATAATGGACAGATAGAAACTTACAGGTTTGGCCCAGAACTTTAGCACTGACACACCTGCAGTAATGTGTGGTTTAGCAGAATTATTCTCCAGTGTTCTAGAGAACAATTGCTGCAGCTTTTATTAGCACAGACATCAAATGATACGAAACACCCGTATTTCCAGCCATGATCCTTCATTCTAACTTCTTCACTTCACACTAAAAGGCTTTTATATCTGGACCACATATTGACTAATATTGACCCATTATTGTCTTCCTTGTGCTTGGAGTTAATCCCACTTCTTGACTTCTGTTTCTCTACATGTTTTTTTGAGAACTGACCACAGGTTCAATCAGGCTTTTCATTCACTTTGTTTTCAATTTAGCTTTGTGGGATGGTTCTGGGACATGCTGTGAAATCTACAGATCATCATCAAATTGTGCCTCTGCCTGCCAGGAAACAGTTTTTCTCTCCAGAATATAAAATTCTCCATGCTTTTTCCTCTTCCTCCTCCTCCCTACTCATCGCTACATATGATGCCAGGCCTCTGGAGAGCTCCCAACATCTCTCGTATGTGCACACTTCTTCCTGACTAGAAGAGAAGAAGGGTCAGTGCTCAGTGCAAGGACATGGGAACATTGTCTTTTGGCATGATTAGACTGACATGGCAGAAAATAAGAATTTTATTTTCCAAAAGAGACGGGGACAGTCTAACTGACTCTTTGCTTAAAAAGGACAAATCATGAGACAGATTTGTGGAAAACAGATTTGTCTGGGCAAAGAAAAGTGACATACAAAGTGAGAAAGTGAGGAAAAGCGTGAACGTTGTATTGGATGCATCAGAATTGGCACCCCCCCCCCCCCCCCCCCCCCCCCAGATCAGTTGCCTTATGTGAGGTTACCAGAGGGGTGAAAGCTTGGCTATGAGAGGCTAGAATTCATCTTGATCAAGGACAGACTTATAAAGAGCAGTACCCCCCCCCCAAAAAAAATAAATAAATAAAACAAACAAACGAATCATATGTAACATCTAAACTTTAAGATGAATTATCACTGGGATTATGGAACCGTTTGGCTGTGGCTTCAAATAGTTAGGCTTCAGGAATTGAAAAAAAATGACATGGTTAACATTAGAGTAAGATGTTGAGCTCCTTTAAAGTCTGCCAGCATCATCTTAGTTATAAAGGTTTTATTACAAAAGTTACATCAGCAGAAATGAAGGTTAGCAGGGTGCAACTGCTGATAGTGGATTAAATGGAAAAGACTTTACCCTGTTTTAGTCAAGGTCGTGTTCTTTTAATGATTTAGCATCAGGGTCCGTTTGCAAAAGTCTTAAGATTGTGATTATGACAACTCTGTTCAGACTGACGCAGACATATTAGGAGCTGGAAAACCTGGGAGTGTTTTTGGCTGGGATTATATCCCTCGGATCGGCAAAGAAATCCAGGATACCGTGGACATCTTTAAAGACCTCAGCTCCAGCTGAGGGTGTACATGGGTGACTTTCTGTGGTCACAGTAAGGGGAACTTTGGTTGGCCTGTGGTTGGTGATCCTTCAACCACACCAGCCTAATGCCAGGTTTCTGCTGCTTTGATAGCCGATTGAAGTGTCAGTCACAGAGACAGTCAGGCTGAAACATGCTTAGCTCAATTCTGTAAGCTGGGATTTCTGATTTTCTGCCACAACGACAAATAAATAATATATTCCACAGAGATAGTCCAGTGCATCCTTCCAAACTGTCCAATTTGTTCCACAGAACAGCACAATCTGATACAGAAGCTTGTGCTTTTACGTCATTCCGGTCATAAAATCTCTTTTGGGCTGTGTCATGTTGCAGTATCTGCAGTGTGATTAAACACCTTCTGTCTGGGATGTTCGCCTCTTCCTCAGCTTGCTCTTCCATCTCTGTGTCTGTCTGTGTGACCCGCCTTCTGCTGGCTGAGATTGAGCCTCCTTCTCTTCCCTTCTGTAAGTCGTTCTCTCTCAGGACTCGGCAGTCATGAGCTGTGACTTAGAAAGGGGACAGTGAAAATGTCGTTAAAGGCCGTTGACGGCACACGTTTTGATAATGAATCCATCGGTCAGAGCCTGGCAAGAAACACACATTGTCATATTTGAAAATCAATGTCTGAGAGCTATAAAATGTAACTTCAGTAACTAAAGTAGGTAAACAGAATGGCCTTTATGGGCTTAAAGCTTGTGTGAAATGCTCGGATTCATATCTGATGTGAAAATGCAATCTCTGGCATGCTTGTTGTGAGGTTCCTTCGTCCTGCCAATCAAAAGTCAGAAACTCCCTGACAAGAACTCTGGAGAGTAATAACTTCGGAATGGTTTCTACTCTTCTAATTACTCATTAAAATCGCTGTGCTGATTGTTTACTTACTCTTTAGCCTCTGTCTGTGAAGCTAAACAAGTGAACTTATGCTTCTTCAACAAGCTCCATCTGTTGCCACATTTAATCAGTTCCTTACATGTTTCCAGTGTTGTTTCAGTTTGGACATAAATTCAAAGATTAGGTATGGTAATGGAGTCCTCTTCACACGGGTTTTGTGTCATGGTTCAAAGAATTTTGGCGTCAGTTTTTTTCATCTCCTCAGTTTGGGCAAAGCAAGCTGCTCCTGAGACACACGTTCCTCATTGAGGTCATCAGAAGGACTCAGATGTATGGAGTGGCCCACACGTCATTCAGCGCCTGAGCGTCAATCCCGTGTGCTGCTACCATGAGTCCTACAGCAAGATCATTATTGATCTCTTCCGTTTTTCAAAAAATTGTTACACTGATGATTAAACCTGAGCTTATCTCTGGACAGACCACTTCATTCTTAGCCTGGAGCTCTTGCTGTGATTGGTTTAGTCCGTTGCCCTGACAACCCCCCTCCCCTCAACCACCCACCTCCTGCTAACAGCTGGGTTTTAATGTAAACAGCCACAGACATTATTGTGTAGAAGAAGATGAGCTGGCCCGTTGCTGAGGTGTAACAGCATATCCGCCATATTTGTGGAGGATATGCTGCGCTGTGAACTACTACAAATTAAAATACTTTTTCATAAAGGACATTTTAACAGAGAAATTTACGAGTTATAACTTTTTAAAAGACTACAATAACAGCTCTATTGATCCCACACATTAGTAATTCCCAATTTAAAAGCGGTAGAAGCAAAGTAGTATGAAAAACGTTGTTTCTTTATTAATACATAATACCCAACACACGCAAAGATAACGATGTCTCAGAAACATCTAATTTTTATTCATTATTTGGAGGCCAGGAAAATAATCCTAAACAACACATATACAAACAAGTTATGTACACTATAGGCATTTTTGAGTTGAAGACATGGACTAAAATCCTGTAAACAGAACAGTTTTGCACATTTTCCTCCTTGTTACCAATCTGTAGCTGGAATGTTACCAGTTTGGCAATGTGTTGCAGTCTCAGCTTGTGGAACACAGAAACAAGTGACATCAGTACATAGTGATGATTATCAATGCCACACTGTGTTTCCTGAATGTGCTCACCTAGACAAAAGGCAGCCTCAGCACCAACATCAGCCCCTATAAACTGGTTTATATAGGATAACTTTACGGCTTACCTGGACACAGACTGGCAAATGAATCGCTCAGCTGATCTGACTACCCCCCCACCCCCCAATTTTAGTTTGAGTAAGTGGTAGCTCTGATCAAACGATGCAGGTACAGCATCAGTGACCAAGCTACCCCGGCACACATCACATCAAAGCTTCTTTAAAAGCAGCCGAACCATACATTCCAATATTTAAACGAGGGCATTGTCAACGAGGAGATGGCAGCTCCTTGGTTTCTTCTGCTGCTAGGGAAGGTGACATCTCCAGAGCCGACAGAAACATGGTCACATCATCTACTGCCACATTTCCTGATGCACTTAGAGATTCCTTACACCGCACCATGAGACAACGGAAACTTACTTGGAACTGGCCGGCTTAAGGGTTATCATTCTAGCCCCCCTACAAAAAACAGACTCCGCACTTTCACATATCACCTCAGTAAACTTAACTTTATCTCAAAGAAAAATTATATAAAGCAAAAATATCTATCCAATGATGTGATGACAACATGGTTAACAAGGTGACATGCAAACATAAAGACAAGTGAAATCTTTACCTGATGCCCTTATTGAATTGTAGAGCAGCTCCAGGTGATCTTGGCTAAGGCGATGGGTGCAGATGTACCGCTGTCGCTGCAGCTGTTCAGAAATCATCAGGGTGTCGCTGTGGATGATAAATCCCAAGACAGGTAGGTACCTTCACAAGAGATTGTTTTGTCAGTGTTATCATGACAGATAAAAATACACTTTAAACAGCTCTAAATAACTTACACATTTATGAACTTGGAAGCAACATGGAACAATAGTGTAACAAAGGAAAACAAAAATGTTATACTTACAGTTAAAACTGAAAACACTGAAGTCCAACAGAAGCAAAACTGAAAACTGAGAACAAATTTTAACTCATGATGAGGAACAATAGAACAGAATAGGTCTGGGTAGTAAAATAAGATCAGGAGAATGTTGGCTGTTGGTTGGGGCTGTGCATGATGTCAAAGAGCCTGTCAGTTATCTACAAGAAAGTAGTCTGCCTCACCAAAAAGTCAGTGTCTGTGGTTATGTTAATATGGTGTTAATATCACTCGTTTTATTATCATCTCAATGAATTCAGCCGTTGTGTCACAGTGTTGAAACGGCGGATATCCAAGTTCCTTCAGAGTTCCTAGAGCTACTGCTACTGAGGGATTCAGGGTCTGTGCAGCCAGCAACACCTTCATCTTCTGTGAATCAAAATGCATGTGCTTGTCGGCAGGGACGGACTGGGACAATAATCCAGGCTGGTAATTTCATACCATCTCAGGCCACAAACATAACCTTATAACCTGCAGGTGTGTTTTGTGGTCTTACAAGATGCCTGTAGGTTCTTGCTCTGGCTCCTTATTGCAACACTTTTCACCACCTCCATGCCAGCAGGAGCTATTGCAGCACTGCTGCAACTCAGAGGTGTCAAGTAACTAAGTAGTAATACCTTGTTACCTTACTTAAGTAAAGATTTTTGTTATTTATACTTTACCTGAGCAATTCATTTTTTACTTCTACTTCTTACATTTTCATGTAATAATCTGTGCTTTCTACTCTTTACATTTTTAAAGTAGCCTCGCTACTTCTACTTTATTCCAGCTTTTTTTGTTCTGGCTTTTGCCCCCCCCCCAATTTAACCAGTTGGATTAATCATCCCATTGACAACACAGTGTACTGTATATAGACAACCATACAAGAGTTACTGTATTACGAGCGTATGAGGGTCATGCACTCATTTTCTTGTCCAGATGTTATGTTACATCTGTTGCAATCATCAGTTCCTGCAGCCAAGCTTAAATGTCCGTTTACATTGCAATAATAACAAACTAGAGGTTAATGATAATATGTCTCTGTAGTTTGGCTTTTTGCAACAATAGTTATAGGGAACCAAGCATCAGATTTTCTGCTCCATGAAACCCATGTTGATGCTCAGTATTGCACCTATATGGTCCTTTAATGTTTCAATGTATTTTAACATTAACATCATACTATACTATTAGTGATAACTGCCGTTAGAAAAAAATAATACATTAAATTTTAATGCACTTTATATTTATGCAATCCCAGTGCTACATGATAAAACAGGTAAGTCCTAAAAATAAAAACATGTGGGCCATGAAAATAGGAATGTAAAATAAACAAAAATAATAAGGATAAGGGGCAATAGTTCAATCAAACGCTCTCCTAAAAAGGTGGGTTTTAAAAGGATCCACTGTCTGTGGTGTCCTCAGGAGGTCAGGGTGAGCATTCCACAGAGCGTGAGCAGCTGAGCAGAATGCCCAATCTGCCGTTGTACGGAGCTTTGTCTTGGTAGGTTTCAGGAGATAAGCTGAGTCAGTGTTTTTTGGGGGGACGGGTGGTGCATTATATTTCCCTGCGATGTGAGAGGTCTAAGTTTTTGTGTTCAATGGCATTTTTTTTTTAGCTTACCATATATTACTTTATAAGTAGTTTTGAAACCGGTTCTTTAATACTTTTACTTGAGTGAAAGGTGTGAGTAGATATTTCTGCTTCCACAGAAGTATTTTTAAACCCTAGTATCTGTACTTCTACTTGAGTAATAAATGTGAATACCTTTGAAACCTCTGCTGCTACTCACTGAAGTGACACTGCTTGTAAAAAATAATTCTAACTTTTTGATTTACTAATTGACTATTTAATGCATTGGCTATATTCACATAACAATAAGTAACTTCTTAAACTTAATGAGATTTTACCTGGTTAAACAAAGTAAAATACAATAATATAACATTGATTTCAACATTTTTAGATTTTTGAATTTGAGTTTATGAGAGGTACACTAAATCTAAATTCAAGGACATTTTAGCATTAAAGTTCTTTTTCTATTGGCTCTTTGTTAAAATTTCAATACCTTAATACTTATACACAGGTTGTGCTATATAAATAAATTTGCCTAGCCTTGCCTTAAAACCTTTGCCTTATTGAGTCAGTTTTGACCCTTGGTTCCTCACAGTGAGACTAACATTCTTATTAAATTATTGTGCAGGGTAGGCTGCAGGTCTTTTCACTGTTTGCCACCAGTGTTTATTTCTTAACTGCTCCTTTATTAAAAAACCTTCAGTCTAGTGCACTTTGCTGCATCAGTGGCCAGAGCTTGTTTCTTTTTCAGCCTCTCCCTCTCTGCTGCCCTTTCTTTCTTTTTTCCCTTTCTCGCTCTATTTTACATGGCCAATAAGAGTTCAGGCACCCACCTTGCTGTGTATCTCTCTGCACTGCATTTGAAACATTTTTTAAAGTGCAAACGGAAAGAAATTCTAATTTCTCTGCTCCATCTACAGGCAGGTTTAAAACTTCATATGTGGGGTTTGCAGCGAGTATGAGGCAGCAGCAGCTTTCTGTGAGACTGACTACAGAAGTGGGAAGGGAATCATGGCCCCCTCAAGTCGCCAATAACACAAAAAAAGATGTGAAGTTGTGTTTTTTAAAAAAATGAATAAATCGGAGGAGCAGGGGTCTGAAAAGTCACTGACAACAGCGCTGCTGTGACACAGCGTATGAAAGGAGGATGTGTGTCTAGCTTTTCCCTCTCGCAACTGCAATCTGGGGAATTTCAGACAGGCAGACACCCGAGTGAACTGCATGAAAGGCCTGATTTATTCATTTTTTAATTAAGATTGACCCAAACCTCTGTGATTGCTGAACGTGGCGGGCCAGCAGGCCAGGCCATCGTCCAGGCCAGTGGGTAAACTCCTGATCCTCCCGATGGCCAGTCCGCCCCTGCTTGTCTTTTACCTTCAGGGTTAACAAGACAAGATTTGGGAATCAGTAAAGGTATGTAAAGGTAAGTATTCATTAAAAAAAAATTCTGTACCCCAAATTAGATATTAACCTGGCAAGCCAGACTGAAAATGTGTCAAACTCTAGTTCTGCACATTATCAATCAGGGACTGCTCCAGAATTTGTTTGGGCAAAGGAAGGAATTTTAGCAGAAACCAAGCTGATTGGTAGGTGACACCTAGTGCCCGACTACCAAAGCTTGGTTTTAGCCAATCGTGGTATCAAATTAAAACGTAAGCAGCAGGCATTATGGGAAAACACAACAAGGTAAGCTAGTCGAGGCACTTCTTGCTGTTCTACTATCAAAGAGGAAATTGTTGATTCTTACAAAACAGATGTGTGCGTCCTGCGCTGCAGAGTCAGGAAACTTGCTTGGGTTGTTGTCCAGAAACTGAAGATCAAACAAGAGTCCAACAGGGGCACAGCAAACAGGCAGGAATCCACTAAAAGATCTCAGTCATACACAGGAAGGCAGTAAGGGAATGCTGGAAGGACTACTCACGCTGATGGTTTTTGAGAATCTGGCACCTACACACTGGGACAGCCAGGGATAGGTAGTGCTCCTCCCAGGTGCGACAGCTCCAGTAATTAGAGCTGCCACAGGTGTAGGCACTCAGGGGAAATTGCAGGCACATCTCAGGGAGCAGAGAGGGATGTCAGAAAACACCAGCAAGGAACAGACACACAGCAGAGCTGCTAATGTTACATGTGTTACATGTTCAGCTGATCTAAAATGCTGCAGCAAGAGTTCTGATGAAAATCAACAAGAGGGATCATATTTCTCCAATTTTAGCTTCCCTTCACTGGCTTCCTGTTAAATCAAGAATAGAATTTAAAATTCTCCTTCTAATGTATAAATCCCTTAATAATCAAGCTCCATCATATATCAGAGCTCTGATTACCCCGTATGTTCCTAACAGAGCACTTCGCTCTCAGACTGCAGGTCTGCTGGTGGTTCCTAGAGTCTCTAAAATTAGAATGGGAGGCAGATCCTTTAGCTATCAGGCTCCTCTCCTGTGGAACCAACTCCCAGTTTTGGTCCGTGAGGCAGACACTCTGTCTACTTTTAAGACTAATCTTAAAACTTTCCTTTTTGACAAAGCTTATAGTTAGAGTGGCTCATGTTACCCTGAGCTACCTTTATAGTTTTACTGCTATAGGCTTAGGCTGCTGGAGGACATCAGGGTCTATTTTTCTCACTCTGAGTTCTCCTGTTCTCCAGTTTTGCATTGCATTACATTGAAATGACTGTCGTCATTTCAGCTTTTAACTTTTTGCTCTCTCTCTTTTTCTTCATAGTAGGTACACCTGGTCTGGCGTTCTGTTAACTGTGACATCATCCAGAGAAGACGGCTCACCCGCTACTACCATCTAATGTAGAACAGATTACAGGGTCAATGTGTGCTTCTGTGCCTTTTTGTCTGTCTTGTTGTGTCTCCGCTCTGTCTTCTGTAACCCCAGTCGGTCGAGGCAGATGCCCGTTCATACTGAGCCCGGTTCTGCCGGAGGTTTTTCCTTCCCGTTAATGGGTGGTTTTTCTTCCCACTGTCGCTTCATGCTTGCTCAGTATGAGGGATTGCAGCAAAGCCATGTACAATGCAGATGACTCTTCCTGTGGCTCTACGCTTCCCCAGGAGTGAATGCTGCTTGTCGGGACTTTGATGTAATCAACTGGTTTCCTTATACAGTACATTTTTGACCGATCTGTATAATCTGATTGAATTTGACTTTGGAAAGTGCCTTGAGATGAGATATTTCATGAATTGGCGCTATATAAATAACATTGAATTGAATTGAATTGAATATATATCCTGGAGAGGCTCAGTAGCTTGAGAGCTAGACCTTGGAAGGTCAAATCAATACCTGAAACTTACTGTATCATAAACCATACCTGAATTATTTTGAGGTGTTGTAAACATTAGGAATTCACTGTTTTCTTTAGAGGTGGAATTAGTTAGCAGTCATGTTTTGATAGGTTGGTTCTGGGCAAAGTATAGGAGATACACATAACACTGATACCAAGGTCACCTTCTTCTTTGGTTTTGTCAAGTATAAGGTTCTGTGCAGTGGGGCTGTGGTGTTGTTCTTAACTCTCCCCAGCAGGGTGCCTCACAGTACCCTGCATACTTGATGCAATTGTGTATTTTATAGCATTTGTTGTCAATTGTTATTGCCTTTTATAATGTTTTGGTTTGCCTGGTGAAATAAAATTGAACTGTGTCACTTGTCTATCAATACAGATTTTTTTCTAAATATTTTGTTGCATCTAACTTGGAGCTATATTTATCCATGAGTGCTGTAGAACAATGCTACACCATGTATAATAAACTGAAGTATCTTTACCATACTTAGTAGGGGGTGCTGGGTTCGGTGGTGGGGGAACCAAAATGACTAGGGCTGGCTCTGCATACTAGCGTTTTTTATTCATAGTTTTTGTGTCCTTGACTCAGAATTTTGCAACTAAAACTCTTCAAAATGGTTATGTTTAGTTTCACTTCTTCTCAGGTTGCTCCTTTTCACAGCTGCCACAGACTCAGAGCAACTGAGAAAGACAGGTCTTGAAGAGCAAAACGTATGAAATACTTTTTTTTTTATTATCAGATTTTTGACAATGCCATTGTTAAGATGTTTTTCTCTCTCATTTACACTCCTGCATTTTGTTTCCAGAAACAATGTTGATTCAGCTGCTTAGTGACTGCAAAGGTCCCATGCTGTCCTGGCAGTGCCTGTTCAAAGACAATTTGTGGGACATGAAATTACAGTTTTGACAGTATTGCTTGACAGAAAATCATTAGTGGCTCAGATGGATTACTTAAGCACTCCAGACTAAGACTGGATTGCAGACTGCTGCTGTATTGAGTTAAGGCTATTTTAATACCACCAATTTAAACCATAAGTGTCACATTGCAAACAGTCCAATTTAATTCATTCTACCTCTGTTGAATCTAATGCTGTAATATTCAGTGTCATACCCTGTTACATGCAATCTAATTTCATCCAATTGTAATATAGTTTGTATTGGGTTTAGTTGGTCATAAAATGCCAAATACTAAGAGGCAAATGAATTCCTACAAACATGCAGGGTTCTAGATATCACCATTAAGCTTTTATTCTAGTATGGCCAACATCTCAATCCCTTCAACATAGGAACAGAATGTAGAAGAAGTAAAAATAAGTCAGTCTTATACATCAAACTGATGTGTTGTTATGAGGCTTGCAACAAAGTGGGCCCCAGCCAGAAGAAAGTGAAGCCATTCAAACTTTATGGCGCTTGCAATGGCCCTGCTGTCAGCGCTAAGAGAAAACTCTAATAGAATGCCTGAGGAGGAGAGAGAGTGGTTCAGAGTGCCGAGGACGGTGTCCACTGTGTGTCACTGTAGTTAAACCACACTCTAGTGTATAATCTGCGGTCTGTAAGGCAGGTGGGACCGGTAAGAGCAGGACTAGATGGACTACAGCAGTTAAATGGAGGTATGTTCTGTATTGTGGGCTATTTTTTCAGAGCTGCAGTGGATGCACCACATCTCTGCTGCAGAACAAACTAAATCTGACTGACATCTGACAAATTGTAAATAAAACAAGATGACAGAGCCCTCTGATCTGCACATCAATCACCCTTTCCACAATTGACAGTGTTCAAAGGGATAAAAGTAAGTTTCAATTGATGGATGGATGGACTGAAGGACAGATGGGTCTAGTAATGTGGAGCAGCATGATTTTGCTTCACATTAACTCTTTGCAGTTCTGGATAAATGTCTATTAAACCCATGTGCCCATATTCACAAAGCATACTAAGACTTAATGTAGCTCTTAGTGATGTAATTTTTTAGACTTTTATCTCAGAAAGATTAACGTTATTCACAAAGCATCCTAGTCCTTAAGAGAGCTCCTAAAGTGAAAAAAAAAATGTTAGGAGTAGTGAGGAGGGCTTTTAGCTAGCCTGAGAGAGTGTTCAGCAGGGAACATGGAGGAAACAGAGAGAGCTGATTGGCTGATCCACCACCTAAACACGATTAGAAAAATTCATAAATACTGTCACCACCTGAGTTCCAGGTGGTGGAACTCAAAGGCTACGACAAAAATGGGAGACAGACGAGCAGATCTATTGCTAAATAATTTATTTCTTACAAAAATAATAGATGTCTGAAATCATCAACAAGCTGAGTACAGTGTGCACACGCACTGCTGCCTGCTCCAGCCAGATCTAATCCAGAGGCCAAACCAAGCAGGACTGTAACCGGCTGGAAGCCAGCCTTTTATCACCAGCCTGGTGTGTTCAATTAGGCAGCCAAGCCATCCATCTGCTTCCTGAAAGAAAAGAAAATTGAAACCCCTAGTGGAGTGGAAGGGTTTGTCCCCCCCCCCCCCCCCCCCCCCACACACACACACCCAATAAAATAAAGTTCCCACTATAACTCTAAATGCACACCCTGCAATTCAACTAGATAACTTGGGGAAAAGAATAGATAACTTGTCAAGTACAATGACTTGTACTAACCAGATTTGTTGCCTTACCCCAATAAATCCTTATCTCCATAACTCAAGAACTCCAGCCCCTGGAGAAACCTTTAAGGAGCTACACAGGTAGGGAGAGAATTAGAATAAAGCAATACGTGGTACAATATAAATCTAGGAACATGGGGCTCTGGATAGGGCATCCGCAGATGCAGAGTAATTCATCTGAAAGTGGTTAAATTGTTTAGAATAAAAACATACAGGCTGATCAACCCCACCATCATCACTCTGAAATAACACAACACCTGCACCCACATCACTAGCATCCACATGTAGGTCAAAAGGACAATCCATGCATGGAGCTGAAAGAACGGGGATAGAACAGAACAGTTTTGACATCATCAAAGCTTTTTCACAGGAAGGTGACAGATGTACTTCTCCTTCACCTTCTTCAGCAAATCCATCAAAGGAGCAACCACAGTAGAAAATTCTTTACAAAAACAGTGGTAATATCCCACCAGGCCAAGAAACCGCTATAGCTATTTTTTTGTTGCCGGTATAAGATACTTTGCAATTAGAGTCACTTTGGCTTCCACTGGTTGCACGTTCCCTTGCCCCACCACCTCACCCAAATAGGTATCGGTGGCCTTGGCAAATTCACACTTGGCCAAATTTATGGTCAGATGTGCTTCAGCTAGTCGGTCGAACAATTTTCTGGTATGAGCAAGATGTTTTTTTCGCTTATTACTAAAGACCATGACATCATCTAGATATACAACACAGCCCTCCAACCCAGACACAACCACATTCATAAGAAGCTGAAAGGTTGCTGGTGCATTTTGCAATCCAAAACTCATATCAGAGTAAGAGAACAGACCAAAGGGAGTTATAAAGGCAGAAATATCCCTAGCCCTCTCAGAAAATTGAATTTGCCAATACCCCTTCAACAGATCAAACTTGCTCACAAACTGAACCAACCTAATGAACACAATCTTTCATGCGAGGCAAAGGGTAAGCATCTG
Source organism: Fundulus heteroclitus (assembly GCF_011125445.2). Classification (NCBI taxonomy): domain Eukaryota; kingdom Metazoa; phylum Chordata; class Actinopteri; order Cyprinodontiformes; family Fundulidae; genus Fundulus; species Fundulus heteroclitus. Next base: position 39,111,567 of record NC_046383.1, on the reverse strand, counting down.
GTTCTGTAACCACTTCACCTTTCGATAATCTTTACAAAACTTAAAACTTTTGTCAGACTTCTCAACCAACTAACAAGGTTATGTCCAGCTAGATGCTAAAGGTTCAGCAATACCATTGAGCCATGATGAGAGCAACATGGGTTGGGTACCCTCACATGCACAATGACGCTCCCTCTCAGCGGGGTGCCTGCTGTAAACCACCCCCACAGACAAAAAGAACAGACCTTCTCCTGACCAAACTCACTCCTGAACAGAACCTCTTTCAGTCTACCCCTGGCCAGAGACGACAACCACTTTTCTCCCGGGGCTCCCGAGTGGGGGCTAGCGAGCCACCTGGTCTCCTTCCTTAGCAATCATGGGGACTCATGGGCCCAAAAGACAGGAACTAGCACCTGGGAGAGATCCCTCTTCGCCCGGGGATAACCGGGCAAATCCGAGTTAAGTCTGCTGTCTTAACCTCAGCGTCAGGAGCAGGAGGAAGAAATCCTGCCACGCCAAAAACAGCTCTGTTTATTTCTTCTCAGCTCTTACAGGAATGTGTACTCCAGACAGAGCTGAAAAGCCAACAAAAGGAGCCACTACCCCAAGCTGATTTTAGCGTCCGATCGCTAAAATCGTGACTGCAACAGGGTCAGAGGACGCCGCAGAGACCAGGCCGATCCCGACCACGTGTCAGCTCATGGCTGGATCTGCAGAGCTAAGCCACTAGCCGCAGCTGAAAGACCGATTTTCCCTGCTTTTCAGTGCTCCTTCCTTGGATGACCAAAGTGGACTGAACTCACATGAGGCATCGACAGGTTGGGCAGAGGGACCCAAAGGGAGAGGTTAAATGGTTTATTGGGAAATGTTGTGTGATGCGTTACACATGGTCGTTTTAAAACAAAGTAGGCACTTGGAAAAACAGTTAACCCTCGCGAGCCAACGAATCGCCTCAATGACGTCATCACTTTTTTATTTTTCTGCTTGAATTTAAACGCAATTTATGTACACTTTGTGTTATTTACTGATTGAAAGATCAGCTATTTCTAATCTAAGAACAGTGTAGGAGACTTTTGTTTTAACTTGATGAAAAGTAATGACGTAGGCCTACTGATCATTTTTCACCGACTGTACGTCTAAGGTAGGTTTAAACGGCAAAAAACACATAGTGCAGCATCCCAGTCATTCAAACAAATCCTTCAGTCATGTTTTTTTTAATATTAACGTACCTAATTATGAAGTTTGATGGTAATCTGATACCCCGCAGCCCCTTAACTAGACCCTGCCGTGACGGTGACTGCCCAGGAGCAGAAGGGGACAGACACAGCGCAGCGCAGACAGAGCAGTGCCGAGCAGCGCTGCGCTCCGTAGTCCGTTCTCGGAAATCATCAAATATTTCTGTCTGAAATCATTTAACTGACCACGACAGAGTGAAAATGGTAAAAATATTTATCTGAATATTGTCTCATACACAAGCTGTTTTTATTTTGATATTTTCAGTAATTGTTAATTTATTTGGCTTTTTAAATAGCTGAAAATATGAATTCTTTTTCGGTCAGAATTTCATATCGGTGCTGATTGGCTCCTATGCCCGAAATTAAAATTATTATTAAAAATATGTTTCTTTTCATTGATATGGCAATGAAATAAATGAATATTTAAATACAGAATTGTCAGATCAGCTGGCAAGCTTTGCGTCTCGCTATGACAAGGTGTTGTGTGGCTGGTGGGGAGTAGGCGAACTCGTCAGCAGAGACTGACTATAATCTGCCCGACACGGGTGGATCATACCGTTGTGTATGCCTACCAGCTTCGACCTCTCGCCACTTAGACTTAGCTCCCACGCTAACCGCCGCCCTTTGTGTCTCCCAGGTACCTCCTCGTGCTCCTTCGTCCTCCCTCGAGCTCCTCAATCCTCCTCGTGTTGCCTCTTGGGCCCGACATCTTAAGGCAAACATGACATGAATAAATATGGAAATAAAAGTCTAATAGATATTAGTGTACTTCATTAGTTTTTGTCTTCTATTTCAGTCGAGTTTAAATAGCAAGAAAGTGTGAACAAACTATCCATCCATCCATCCATTATTCAAAAGACATGATGGAAAAACAATGCCAAATGGAAGCAAGTTGGAGACAGAACTTGGTCTCATTTTCAGCAATGAAGGTTTCAGAGCCTGTTGTGATGCTGTGGACCTATTCCAGTTGTTCATTGAAAACAATCTAGAAGAGTTTTTTTCTTTTTTTTAAACTGTCACTCTTAAAAATGATCATCATCTGAACTAGATCCACGGCTGAAGCTCAACCTTGAAAAGAGTAAAAACTTTGATCAGAAACACCATGAGCCATGAGAGGTTGAAAGCACTGTCCATGCACTCCATAAAAAAGGGACTTTAAATTAAAATTAAATTAAAAATTTCAGACATAATGTCAATGAAAACTTGCTGACATGAAGGAGAGGAAAGCAACATTTATGTTCAAGGAGAGTTTAGTAGAGTTTAGTGTTGGGCTGTAACACCCTTTAGTGCGCTCATCCAAAGATTTTTATCACCAGCCGCCACTGGAGGGTAGCTTCCATTTCAGCTGTGTTATCGTATTTTCATTTTGGTCTTGCTTTTTCTTTTATTGTCAATGTAAAAGCATTCAAGGTGATAAGGTCTAGTGCGCTTAAGAATACCTTGTGTCCACTTTTGAAATTGTTTGAGAAGGGGTATCCGTAGCTGCATACTCATGGAACACACACACACACACACACACACACACACACACACACACACACACACACACACACACACACACACACATTAATGCATGAATCACCTCTTTTAAAAAGCTGTTATTCGTATCTATAACTACCAATCCTTCCATCAAACATACAGCACTAACAAACAAATACTTAACCTCCTGGGTGAAGCTAGTAAATGAATGCAGTACATTTACCATCTCTAATAGAGAAAATTGAGAAGGATTGTAGTGTTTAGCAGAAGCAGGCGCTCCCTCATAGCGAATAACAATAAATGATCTAAACCATAAAGAAGAATGTTAACGATGGCCTGATCCAATGCTGCTATTTATCACAATGGAATTTATGTCCAGTTAGATCCACATCACCATTCATACTGAGAGCAAGATGCAGCAGGCAGCAGGGAGATAAAAAAAAAAAATGCATGGATTTTCGCTAAAATTTATTTTCATTTTATGTTCACCTCAGGTTGAATCCAAGGTCTTTTCCATTGATTTGTTACCTGTTTTATCTTCTCCTTTTTCCATTCTTCTGTAATATTTTCCAATATTTTGTCTGGCATCTGCAAAATAGCCTAAACTATTCAAATATAGGTCTAAGTGAGACAGAGTCCTGTTACAATTAAAAAGAGTAATTAAACCAAACATTTGTAAAGCCAGGTTTAAAGGTGTATCGCCACATTATATGCCTATTAAAAAAAGACCAAAAACCATTTGATCATGGTAAAATAAGGTTATATGCACCACGTGTATTACCGCAGAACTATCAGAAAGCATAATAATAAATATAATAAAAAATTATAAATCACTATTAATGATAATGCGGAACCAAGCCTGACCCTCTGAAATACCTCACGCAGCAGCTCATTGTGATTAAAGCCCAACTGTTATTAATTAAATAAACCAATCTAACAGCAACTCTAAGAGCCTCACATCAGAACATCACAGAGGGATTCATTTTCCGTTCATAAACGCAAACAGGGACACAGTGTCAAGGTAAGAACTAATTAATCAATCAATCTATTTACTTTTTTAATTCAGACTATAGAGGCTAAGAAGAGCATTGCTATTACTAATATCACAGTATAAATTAGAATATTTACTCACTCAATTAACTCTGCAGTCACATCTGGGTGTGATAGATCAACTTGTGGTAGCAGCTGGAAGACACAGATGAGTCTATAAGGGCAGGTGGCTGTGTCGATGCCTGTTTAAAAATACGATCAATGTAACAAAACTATTACCAAAATGTTAGAAATCCAGTTTAATGAATACATTTATGTTACCACCAGGAAATAATATGTTTCAAACATCTGATTATTCCAGAGCAGCATTCAGTGGCAACCCTGCTAGCAAATGATTGTTCAGAAAACGTTCAGTGAACGTCCTCTCAAAGTCAAATGTTGCATTGGCAGGAATGACTTTCGGAAAATGTCTGAACGTCGAAAAAAAAATTTTGCTCCTTTTCTCATCATCTCCATATGAAATTATGACGGTCATGTCCAAAGAGATTGTATTAAATGGTTATGTCTGAGTTTCTAATTTCCTTTTCTGCATAATTCTTCATTGCATGATGCACATCACTTTGACAAAAAAAAAAAATCCCACAAAACAATTTAAATTATGAACAACACAACAGATTTGTTTATTTTTTTTGTTTTTTGCGGCCATTTATACAAACCAGACCCGGGAACAGTAGGTGGAGGTAATGCTCTTCGTTTGGTTGCCAATCATCGTAGAATTCAAAGAATAAAAAGGGATTCACTCGCATGGTTGAAATTGATGTTCGTTGTGGATGTTCGCTGCTGATAATATACCATTTAAGACTAAGGCTGGAGGGGGGCGGCTGGAGAGTCATAGGCCCATACTGACACGCACACACACTTGAACATGGTGATAAAGTCACCCCCCTGTGACTCACCACATTCACTCTGCCTGATGTTTTCGCCCCTGGGACAGGAACCTAGGTTTGATGCGCATGTACATGCTGCTCACTTGGGGTACTGGATGTACTTGGATGCCCCAGTTGGCATCAGTCAAAGCAGTGCGGAGTGCAGCTTTTAATGATCCCACTAGCCTGCGGATTGTACGAAGTAGACCAGTAGATCTTGATCCCCAGACCTTCGACCATGGTGGACCAAAGCTCTTTAACAAACTGTGGGCCTCTGTCCGAAGTAATGTCTGAAAAATGCACAACCCAGGCTGACAAAAAATCTCGGTCCACCGCTGCCGAAGTTATGGATGATAGGGGCCAGTTCAGGCCACCGGATGGTACAATCAATCATGGTCAGGTGATGTGTGAAACATTGTGTTGGAGGCAGAGGACCCACCAGGTCTATGTGCACATGATCAAACCTCTTACTCAGAGTGGGAGACGGTTCCAAAGGTGCTTTACTGTGCCTGTGGACCTTGGCACACCGGCACGGGAGACATGTTGCAGCCCATTCCCTAACTTTTGCGCAGTCCAGTCCAAACAAACTTAGAACCAACCAGCTTTACGGAGGCCCTAATGCTGGGAATGTGAAAGGGAATATGAAGGATCAAAACCTGGTGGCGCCACAAAACAGGAACGAGAGGGCAGGGACAGCCAGTAGAAACATCACAGAGCAGAAGGGGACCACCTTCCTGCACCTGTCTTTCCCCCAACTGGAGGCCCGTGGACCCAGACTGTAGCGCGAGAATGTCTGCATCACTACGTCGCATCACTACGTTGGTCCATAGAAGCAGCTACTTGATTGGAGGATCCCGAAGAAGGGACATCACATGCCGGGTGGACAGTGGATCCAGTGAGGCGACCACATAGTGGTACTTTTTGTTGTCTGAGGAAATTTCACAAAGAGCAAACTGTGCTTTGATGTGGATGAACCATGGAGGTGGCTCGTGCTGCCAGAAGTCTGGAATCTTAACCGCCTCAGCAAAAGCCGCTGGGGATGCCAGTGGAGGTTTAGCAGGGTAATACATCTTCTGGGAGGAGCTGGCTTCAACATCGGACGTCATGTTGGCTTACGGGGTCATCAATGAGCAGGAGTAAGAAAGACGACACAGGAGTTAGGTTTGATCACCTTGTTTACTCGACTCCAACTGGAATGAGTAAGTACACACTGTGGTAATAAGCGCCAACAAAACGCAATTTTTTAATCAAAACACCCCATAATCTGGGTGTGAGTGGAGCCCCGTAGTGTTCTGCCACAACCTCATTATTGATTGCGTTGGTCCCTTGCCCCGTTCTAAAGCTAGGAGTAAGTATTTGTTGATAGTAATGTGTCAGACTACAAGATATCCAGCTGCTTATCCACTTTGTACAATTACTGCTAGGTCCGTGGTGAAAGCTCTGACACAATTTATTTCTATTGTTGGGGGTCCAAAAGCAATCCAGTCTGATCAGGGTCAAATTTTTCTTCTCACTTGTTTGCTCAGGTTTTGAAACAGTTGCAAGTAAAACATGATCAGGCTTCTGCATACCATGCTCAGAGTCAAGGTGCTCTGGAGAGATTTCACCAAACCCTAAAATGCTTGCTGCATACTTATTGTGTCGAGTTAAACAGGGACTGGGAGGGTGGTTTGCCGAGGCTACTGTTGCGTGCACATAAGGTGGTGCAGAAGAGCACTGGATTTAGTCCAAATGAAATGTTTTTGGACACGGTGTTTGGGTTGCTCAAATTGTTGCATGATGCTCTGGGCAGTCACAACATCTAAGAAATTGACTATGTCAATGGATTTGGACATCGGTTGTATGTATGGGGTGGCTTGGAAGAAGCTAACCTCTTCCCAGGGAAAATGAAGTGTTTTCAGCCCACCTCCGGCACCCCTCCAACCACCCAGTTCTTGGATGGAGAACTGGTCTACACTGTTCGCCGCATTAGGAAGTCCAGGTGAGGAGGTTGCGGCATCCAGTATTTGGTGGACTGGGAGGGTCATGGTCCTGAGGAGAGGTCATGGATTCCTGGACTACTTATCTATGAATCTCAGATTAAAGAGTTTCATCGTTCACATCTTGATGGTGGTGGATTGGGGTGGGGTATTTTCATGTTCACAGCTACTGCTATGATTTGGATTTCTGCCTGTTTGCCTCGCCTTTGTTGCACTCTCCAGTTGGTTCTCAGTATCTGGACAAGACCTTTGCCTGTCTCCTGACTCTGCCTCTCTGCCAAGCCCTTCTGTCGGATTGTGTCGGATTACAGACCGTGGACTGAATTCTGGATTCAGCCTGTTGGATTACCCCAAAGTGCATCTGCCTTTCTCTGTCAACCTGTGTACGACCTTGGACTGTCTCAGGATTGCAACTCCACTGACTAAGCGCTTCTGGGGTGAACATCTGTATCTGCATCAAGCTCACACATTGGATTCTGTGTCCATTACGGATCTTATTAAGAGCTGCCAGAACCAGTTTCCTTACTTTCCTGCACCGGCTACATCTGTTATTTATATAACATCCTTAGACGTGCTTTGGTGTTGTCTGAATTATCGGGTCCAGTTCCTGAGTCCCTAACAAGACCAACCGTTATTAATTGAATACACTGATCTACAGCAACTTTAAGAGCTTCATATAAGAAAATTTACTCACGTCAATCAACTCTGTGGTCACATCTGGGCTATCCGCAGGTCTAGCGTCCGCTTCAGTGAACACCAACGGTCATACTGTATTCCCACTGACATTCCAATCTTTTACCTCTTGGGATCATATATTTTTGCGTTTGTTTTCACTGGATCAAGGACCAATATGCATTGTTTCACTGGGAGATGCTAAAAGCCATTAGCCGCTTCCTTATTTTATCCCCTGCTGCACATGCAGTGTTGTACTTCCTCTGTTATTAAAAATAAACACGAAAGGCTTTATTTATTAACAAACTGAGCAAAAACTGTGTGTAAAATGGCAACACAATAACTAATACGCCAGCAGGACATGACAATCTTTCATAAAAACATTGTATGCAACCAAAGTGAGCTACTGACGTATAAATAAGAAAAATCAAATAACGTGGCTATGCACCTTTAAAGTCTTTGGTCCGTTTGGCCTCATCTGTCCGACAAACTGCAACACAAACACATCCATTATTATGGTTCTATGGCTATACAACCATAATAATGGATTTGTAAAAGAGTGGGAAAGTGGTGTGTGTGTGGGGGGTGGGGCGCGTTTGACCAGTTTTGCAAATATGGTGAAGTCTATCGGGTAGAGCTGCATATCTTTACCACAATCAATCCTTTTACTGAGGAGGGACATTTGTAGCCTCGTGAGACCATCCTGATCTCGCGAGCTTTCAAGGTTTCACTCGCAGATCAGTCTGGCTACTCTCCGTTAAAGAAAATTTGGAGCCGTTCACCAAACGAACGTCCAATCAGCGTTGGCTTTGAGGCGGGTTGAGGTGTGACGCAACGGGAAGCGCGTCAGTTCAGTCTAAACAACATGGCGGTTTCAGCCGATGAAACTAGCGTTAGCGTGGCTATCGAGCAAGTTTTATCGGAATTACAGAGTATTTATTTGCTGAGCTAACGAGCCTTTACCTGCAGCAGCAAGAGTAGCTTGGCTTGTGGTTGTGTTTTCGTCGTCGCTCGTAACAGAGCAATGTGATTGGTTCATTTGGCCCGTCTATCACCAACATAGGCCAATCACCTACCAGTATTTTCGCCCCTTCCCAAAATTACTTCAACGGAAGGTTTCCAGATGGATATGCGGAGCAAATCTATCTGGCGGAGTCAGGTAAGGACATTTGCCCTAACAAAAAAAGAAGGTGATGTTATCTTTTTAAATGAAATTCTTTAGAGACATTACATATGTAGCTGTATCAACTACATGAAAGTGTTTACAAAGTATTATCATGGCACCTTTAAGACCAAAGGTCTTCTGCATTCAGCTTTTCTGTTATTGGTTTTCTGTGTCCTTTTATCCTTTTTTAGCCCCGTAACAGTGGGGACCTAATGTGAGCTGTCATACCTGAAGCTCATTGTATTATTGGCTGAAGCATGTAACGGTGCAGTCAATTTGCCTCAGAACTCTGAACTACCATGTCGCAGATTATGTCATCTCAGCCTTTTTGCGTTCCACTTTCTCTCATGTCGGACAGCGGGAAAAAACATGGGCAGTCACACAAAGCCATAGTGAAATATACAAATACAGCCATCTTGAGCCTCAGAATGCATTTTAAAGTCACTTTTTTTGTTTTCCACATGCAGCCAAACCCAAATGGGTCGGCATTGAGAGGCTAGATAATACAATTTGGAAGGTTAAGTCCCCCACCTGAATATGGAAGTTGTTTTGACCCTAGGATTTTTCTTTTGCCATATAAAGGGAATCATGTTTTTAATCAGCTCTTTGAAAAAAACTCTTGGGATATATATACGTGGGCAAAATATTAATTTGAATCCATTTTTGGAAGTTTAGTTTAGTTTGTTACAATAATTTTAATAATTTACAATAATTCTGTTTGAACATGTAGCCATTTGATTTGCCAATATTGATACCCAGATACCTAAAACAATTGTTGCACCATTTGAATAGGTTAATGAGAACTGTAATACTGTTATACTGCAAGTGCAGAAGGAAAACCTCACTTTTGGTGTAATTTAATTTATACCCGACGCTGCACTCAATGCTTTGAGACATTCCAATAGAGAGGGACACTATATCATCAAAAGTATTTGCTTACCCATCCAAACTATTGGAATAAGGTGTTTCAATCACTTCCATGGTGACAACTATATAAAATCAAGCATCTAGGCATGCATATTGTTTTTATAAACATTTGTGAAAGAATAAGTCGCTCTCAAGAGCTGAGTGAATTCCAGCGTGGAGCTGTGATAGGATGCCACCTGTGCAACAAATCCAGTCGTGACATTTCCTCCTTCTTAAATATTCCACAGTCTACTGTCAGCGGTAAATGGAAGTATTTGGGAATGACAGCAACTCAGCCACAAAGTGGTGGGCCAAATAAACTGACAGAGCGGGTGCTGAAGCGCATAGTACAAAAAGGTCGCCAACTTTCTGAAGAGTCAGTCAGTGCACACCTCCAAACTTCATGTGGCCTTCAGATTAGCTCAAGAACAGTGCAGTGAGCTTCATGAGATGGGTTTCCACGGTCGAGCAGCTGCATCTAAGCCATACATCACCAAGTGCAATGCAAAGCGTCGGATGCAGTGGTGTAGAGTACACCGCCATTGGACTCCAGAGCAGGGGAGAAGCGTTCTCTGAAGTGACTAATAACACTTCTCCATCTGAAAATCTGATGGCCGAGTCTGGGTTTGACGGTTGCCAGGAGAACGGTACTTGCCTGACTGCATTGTTCCAAGAGTAAAGTTTCAGGATACTCATCTGGAACTCCATTCTTTATTATCCACCTTTGGAATCCTTGTCACCCCCAGTATTATGGTGTATGGAGCCATAGGTGATGAATTCCCCCTCTGGTGGATCCTGATATCATAGTGCTAGGGATTGTGCATCTGCATGTCTTATTCTTTCTTTGACAACCCTCTTGTACACCCTGTCTGCATGATAACACATGTACACACACAGCAGTGTATCTGCTAACTGCGTATGTCATGGTGAGAGCCTCTAGCAACCACCCATTTCACTTCATCTCTTGTGGAAGTTGGGCTGGTGCTAGCAGTAACTAGGTAAAAGGTGGGGTACGCCCTGGACAGGTCTGAAGTTTGTCAAAGGGCTACACAAAGACACACAGGACAGACAACCATGCATGCACACATTCACTCACAGGCGTAATTCAGAGTAATCAGTTAACATAACAGTTTTTGGAATAAGGGAGGAAGTCAGAGTACCCAATGATAATGCATGGATACACAACATGCAAACTTCATATTAAAGACCCCTGGCCAAGATTTAAACCCAGGACCTTCTTGCTTCGAGGCAACAGTGCTGCCAACTGTATCCAACAAAGCATCCCCAGTTAAAAGACAAGCCAAAAGATAAATAGTCCAGAAATGTCTATAAAACATAAAATAGTGTGTTTATCATATTTTCATTCACATCTCCATTACATAGTGTGATCTGAGCATCCACAGATTCACCCTAGCACCTGTCGGTCCTACTGGGTTACCTGACTCTTAGTCTAAAGCCCAGCCTTAACCACCACAAAGCTTTGAGGAAAATCACTGTTATTAATGGGGGCAAGAAGAATATGCAGCTGTCTCTCTCTTTGAATCCACCTGGCTCTTTCATCACTTTGGGAATTCACACAGACAACCTTTTTGATCAGGAGCTGCCTGCAGAGCTCACAGCTGGCAGCGCCGCCTGACATAATTTAGTGAAGCACATGTAGGGTTACGATGCAGGTGAGACACACACAGACACTTTTTACACAGCTGATCGCTTTGGGACTGCAGTCTAAACTCAGATTTGCACTAAAAGCAAATTCAATATTTGATCTTTTTGATACTTGGTGAATTCAGAAGTTTCTGTCAAAAGGCCTGGGCAATGTTAGAAGTTGTTTGTATTGCGCTTCAGCAGACCGCATAAGTGTGACATATTTTTCTCAATAATCTCAGTCATAAAAAAGGAAGGAGCACATTTACGGGAAAACATTACATGGCTGTAACCAAAGAGATAAATAAAAAAAGAAATGAAAGATTATAGCCAGTTATCCTCCAAAAACATTGATGTCAGATTGAGAAAGATTGAGCTCAGTTTATGTCAGTCAGAAAATAATCATTCTGATGCAACTGTTACACATTCCCATCTAAAACTGATCGATCATTAAACATATTTGGTTGAACTCATTATTAATAATGTCTTCTCACTCCGTTCCTACTTTTAACAAAACACTCTTGCACATACACTTGTGGAGAATTTTTATATTTTCAAACAAAACAACACTTGAGTGTTGACTTTAGATTTAGCTGGTATTTCTAAAGCATCGTCATAATGCTGACACTTAATTAGAGCAGTACACCAGTGAGCATCTAGCTTAATAGGAAAAAAACAGAAGCAGAATAAGAACATAACAAATAGCAATCCTGAACTGAAAGAACATTAACATGTTTTTTTAGTGGAGCAGTTCTCACCAATACATGGTTTCACACACCACATTAATGCTGTTCTCTGTTCTTCCTCTGTGTTGGGATCCAGCCATGAATGGAGAACAATATTCTAACAACACAAAAAAAGACAAGTATGTCTACAAGATAGAAACTGTATTTTTTCTGCACAGAAAGGGAAACAAAAGGAGGCTGTAAATTGTGCCATCATTCAGTACAGACTAAATGATGGCAGTGTAGAAGCTGACCGGCCACCCCAATGGAATGCTGTTCTGTTTTAGTTTCCGGAGAAAGCACATTCTCTTCTCTGGATTGTTCAAAACTGTGTGTATGTGGGAGGACCAGCTCAGGTCTTGAGAAAGGGTGGAAGTGATCCACAGCAGACACAGTGTTGTTGAGGATATTGAAGGGAGGCAGTGTGAGAGGTGTTGTTTTCTGGAAGTTCACGGCTTTCAGTGGGTAAAGCTCCAGGTGGTTCTGACTGCATTAGAGGACCAGCTTATCCACTTTCCTGTAATTATTAGAAGTGGGTAATCCAGGTTCAGTAAGTGAAAAGCCTGTACTGTCATGCACCAGAAAATCAGAGAACCTGATATTCAGCCAGACACGATGTTGCTTTAAAAAAAAAAAAGTTGATTGAAATAATAAAGCCTTGGTGCGGGTAGTCACAAAGTCAGTGGATGTGGGCAGAAGCAGGCAACACACACAACTGACTGCTCACAGCAGAAGGTGACAGCCTAATGGCAAAAATCGTAATCAGAAAACAGTTCAGGTTGTGTCCAGAAAACAGAGAGCTGATGGAGTGTCCAAGAAGAGCAAAGTGAGGCAAGGGAATCCAAAAATCCAGAACAAGGTCAAGAAAGATGGCAAGACAAACAAGAAACACTGGATAAACACTCAAAGTTCAGGGGAGCAACACGGAGTTTGTCCCAGGCAGACCAGGAATTCAGACAGGCGAACCAGAGGTCATCCCCTGTAGACATGGAGGATTTGAACCCTATAAGATAAGATAATATAAGATAAGATATACTTTATTGATCTCACAGTGGAGAAATTCACTTGTCACATCGGCCCAATAATCAAAAGAAGGTTCCAAAACGAGGACAAGGTGCATGAGGTATATACGGTGCGTCCACATATATAAAGTGGATCGAGAAAAAAAAGAAATGAAACAGAGTTTTAAGATGATTTATGTACATTTAAGACTTATATACATCAACATATGCAATGTTTCTGAAGCAGGAACTTTGGAGGCTGGCATCACTAGAGAGGTGCTCTTGTAGTCCGACAATACTGGAGCAAGCATCTTGGAGGCTGAAGATGCTGATTCCAACCAATCAAAGGCAGAGGTGTCTGGAGAAATGTTTCTGCTTCTGCTTGGTAGGATTGACCAATGACTTGAGCTGAGATCAGCTTGACATCAGACATGACCTGGTACATGGTGTCAGATGTGACAGGTGGGAACCTATACAGTGGTTCTGGAAAGGGGAACCCATAAAGAGCTCTGGGAAGTTGAAATCACAAAGGGGCTCTGGGTGCTTGGAGTCACATCAGAGTACTTTGGAACCTGGACAGGAAGTGGGTCCACCTGGACTCCCTCCTCTGTGGACTCAGGAACATGGACACAAGGTGAGTCCACCTGCAGTCCCTCTTCAGAGAACTGAGGAACCTGAATATGAGGTTGATCCACCTGGAATCCCTCCACTATGGACTCAGGAACGTAGAATAGAGTTGCAGAAGAAGATGGGCTGGCCCTGGAGTTCAAAGGTGACACTGAGCAGGTGCTTGGACCTTCTGTGACATATAGTATGAGCTGAGGTGTTGAGCAGACCCTCAGAGACTTGAGCTGAGGCATCCTCCAGTCAGTTGGTCAGTGCAGGCTTTCAGGCAGAAGGGAAAATCTCATCAGGTCTAAGGGATTTTCAGGACTTCTGCCACTGAAATACCCTATTAACTTTAATTAAAGATCAACTCTACAGATTGGCTATATGCCCAACATCAAATCAGTGTAGGATTTCATTGAATATTCAAATTTAACAGATTCCGAAGGATTGATGAGTTTCCTTCACTTGTATAAGGCATTCAAATCAGTTGAGCATTCTCTTATTATACAAACACCACAAATTATAGGCTTTGAAGAATCATTTGCTAAAATTTTTCTTATCTTGCTTTATAATGCTATAAGCAGCTCAATTATTTTGTATCCCAGCCTGTCTGGGAGGTTTCTCATTTCAATAGGCACACGATGGAGCTGCTCTAATTCTTTTTTTCTATTCGTTGCCATTGCTGAATTTGTATTTTAAGTTTCACAAATCACTTGCACTTAGGGCACTCAAATGGCTAGTACCACCCTTGGGAGGGAGGTCCATATCCCAGGGGGAGATGTGGCCCCTGATATGGGGCACCGGATCCTCATGCTGGGTACCACTAGGTACTGCTAATAGCGATCGTCATCCACCTGCAGCTACAGGTGGTGGTACTCCCTGAACCAGGTGCGTCTCTGGAGGGTCTGGTGGGCTCAGGGGCACCGACGCCCTTGTTCGGCTTCCCATATTATATACAGCATTGTGACTCACTCGGTACAATCATCTGAAGGTGGATGAATGCTCCTTGCATATAGAAAGAAATTCTAGAAGAAAAAACATACGCAACTTAAGTACACGCACAACGCATAATTGCAACATATGTAAGACACAGCAAGCGAAAAATCCAAGCATAGCACTTAGCATTTATGCTTACCAGCCATCTTTTTTTAATAAGGCTGTTACTTTCTGAATATTCTTGTTCAAAGTTCAAAGTAAGCTCACCACTGATTAGATGAGTAAGATAAAAGATGCTTAAAGTCACAAAACTCTCCCCATCATCCATCATGGAATCTCCTAATGCGGTGGCCAAGTTGAACAAACTCTGCCTCCCATTGCTCACCAATCGGTTCCCATAAATGGTGTACGTTTGGTCGAGCCACTTCCATTTTTTTTTTTTAAATTAAAACCACTCTGCCCATTGTGGTCCTTGATCGTCTAATAATCACTTTACAGCACTTTAAGCTTCTCAAGACATTGCTTTGGTGTTTGCTGTTACCCCTAAGCAGTGGTGGGTACAGTCACGCTAATCCGTAAACAGGTAATTGAGGTGCTAATGTTTTGTTTAGAAACTGTTTGCGGACTGGTTAGTATCCACTTTATTGGGTTTCAATAATTCTAAGTAGGATAACAATGTTATCCTATCGGTAGTTCATGTCACTGTCTGGCTCTCTCTACACATTCACACAGACTTCTACACACACCAGTAGCAGGTATGGTGCCACACATCTGTACATTTCCCCACGTTTTATTCATGGATTAATCAATGTTTCTCCTATTATTTATTTATTCTCAATAAAATGATGTTGCTAGAGCCACACCTTTAACCAATCCAGCCACTGAAACATATTCATTTTCAACTATGGTGTTAAGAAAGTATATGTGCTCATTTCCTCCACTCTTCAGGTGGTGGATCAGCCAATCAGCTCTCTCTGTTTCCTCCATCTTCCCTGATTTAGACACTTATGGGCTCACTACAAGTCCTCCTCACTATTCCTAACATTTTTTCACTTTAGGAGCTCTCTTTCTTAAGAACTTGATGAATAACTTTTATATTACTGAGGTAAAATTCTAAGAAAAATATTAGAATTCAAGAAATGTTCAACTTTTCTACAATTCTGTCACTAAGAGCTACTTTTAGTCTTTGGCTCTTTTGAACTTCTGGCACAGATGTAAATAGAGGTTACAAGTAGGATTTAAAAAGGACTTAATGAAACAATAAAATTTTTATCCCCTGAACTGAAACTTAGTCTGTGTACAACTTATTTTATGCTGTACCTTGTTCTGAGTTTAGTAAAAGTGGATGTAATTTCTTATCTGTTAGATAAAAAGTACTACCTGTCAAAAACCCACAGCGGAATTTTCTTTAATTTACTCTCAGTGTTTGTTATATTTCATTTTGAGTGAAGAAAAGGTTTACACAAATGACTTTATACTGGATGTATTCTTTAGGAAGAAGTTTGGAATTTCTGAATTGGCAAGAATATAGTTATCAGCAGGTCAGACCTCAAAGGGAATCTAAAATCAGTGACTGGCAGGAAAAGTCTGATCTGTGAATTAGTGTAGTGTTTGGCAGGGGCTGTATACACACACAATCAAACTCCCAACAATAATTTCAAATATGTAAGCCGGCTGACAAACCTACTGCACACACTGCTTAATGCTGTTTTTTTCCCCAGCACAAATCCTGCAAGATATGGTTGTGCATCCTTAGGCTGTGGTTGTCCGGATGTTCATAATAATGTCAAACGGATGTACTGAAAACCTGAGTAATACTGTGATGAAATTCAAATGTTTTCATTTTATCCTGATTGTAGCAGAGAATCATCAAAGTAAGCAGATGTATCATGCTGGTAACTGGCAGTTGATTGGCTTTAAAATGATCCTCGGCCAAATCATGTAACTGAGAGGAGAAATTTTAAAAGCACTTTCTGTGACAAAGATCCCAAAGTGCTGTGGCTCAGTATTGTGAAAGAGCACAAGGGGTCTGAAGCTTTGACATTTCATCAGTGTTTCTGAAGGTTTGATTCAAGATATTCCAGCATTGGCCACAGGGAGGCAGTGTCACATCAGGGATCTCCTTTAGTCTGTTTGTGTGTGTGTTTTTTTCTTGTACTTACTGCTGAGCAAAGTGAGGACTTTGATATAAAGTGAGGACTTTTTGTTGGTCCTCACTTTTGTCTGTGCTAAGGGTTAGGTTTAGCATTATGGTGTCAGTTAGGTTTAGGTTAAGGTTAGATTTAAAACAATAAAGGTTAGGGTTAGGGTCAGAGTTAGGCCATAGAGAGGCTTGAAGATGAATGGAAGTCTCTGGAAGTCAAGCCACGGTCCTCACTTTGTACTTTAAACAAGGATGTGTGTTTCTGTGTGTGTATGTGTAAGGGAAGTTAAATGAAGGAACTTACCTTCCTTTGAACAATATATTAATAAATATTTAATAAAAAAATACAGGTATACACACACAATGCTGTTGTTTCACTTGGTTTGATACTGTGAAGCTAATCTACTTTTAACTATCATACAGCACCACGATTTAAGGCATAATAAAATACAATATGAAGAAGGAGCGGAACGTGTTAATTCAAACACTCTGAATGTCTGAAATACTGCAAGAATTTCAAGTCCTGTGGTTCACTGGAAGCTAATTAGGTTTTCTGTCTGATACTGCTCCGAGGTTCTGTTATTCAGTAATTAGTGTGGATCACTGAACTTGACAAAAAGTGAAAAAAGAGACACAAACTGACAAGGTTTTCTTGTCTTGGTTAGTCAAATGGTTATATAGCAGTTGTATTTGGTTTTTAGTTCTAATTTCAGGGGTTTATGTTTGTCAAGGGTCTGATAGTGTCTGTAAAAGGCAGAACTAACAGCAGAAATATCATTTGTTCATCACCAGCTCCTAACCTATCACTTTAGGGCAGTTACTTCAGGACTCTTAAGAAGAGTCATGGAAGCAGTACCACCATCTATATATTTATGGGAATATCAACATTCCCTCTTTATAAACAGAGTAAAGGCTTCACAACTCACAAAGTGTGGTTTAAAGAATCTGTATCACTGTAGAATATTCTGCTCCGTGACCAGTACATATTTTTATTTCTTTTGAGTTAAACCCATTCCAAAACAAGCATTAAAAACTCTGCTCTTCTTGTGGTTCACAGATAGAATAAAGGTTGCATGAATATCAATCAGTTTTTTCTATCTTTGCTTGAAAGAATTTCTTTACATTATAGAATTATATATAGATTTTGAACTATAGATGCCCATGTGCAATTTAGGCTAATGACAAAAGCTCTGAAGTAACCCTTAAGAGATGACAGCAAACTGCGATGCAAGTACTAACATTAGAATGGTTAGCGTCTAACAATGAGCCAGTTGACAGAATTCCACGTTTACAAATTATTCATACAGTAGCTGGTCTTTCACTTTATCATTTTTTTGTTGTTTTTAGAGTCCCCACAATGTTACAAAAACAATTTAAAAGTGGTAAAAGTTCCTTCATGTTGTTAGGTAGCCTGACAAATAGTTATTAGCCAATATTGCCAGAATAACAAGGCAATTCAACAACTTCTTCCATTCTTAATGCAAAATAAGAGTATCAATTACAGAGTAATGCTTTGAATACTCACTTTCAGATTTGGGGATAATAATTAAAGGTATTTGTAGGTTAATAGAAAACACATAATGCCATAATGGCTTAAAATTTCTTTACCAGAAAATGTTACATGCTAAAAGCTAGACTGACTAGTTCTTGTGGTTGACTTTTTAACCCCGCAGAAACTCTGGTATCCAATTTAAAAATAAATAAATTCTAATAACATTTTTTCACAGGTTAATGATTTGGATCAAGCTGACCTCACTGTAACCTTTAGAATTCAGGAATTGCCTATACACTGCACACATAGGGACTGCTAAATTGCACGAATGGAAAAAAATATGTGCGAGCAAAATGGCTGTAACCAAAGAGATAAATTAATAAACTTCTGCTTTTTTACTTTTTGTCAACAGTTCTGCAAAACAGAAGAAAATACTTTTATTTTATTTCTGAGTTTGTTGAGAAAATATTACAGCCGACAAATTACATCTGTCGGTTGTAATATTTTATATATAACATAGGCTGCGTGGGTCTCCTTTATCTGTCAGTATACCAGTTTCTACTGTCTGGTCACAAGGACTGCAAGCATTTTTGTGTGCGAGTTTGCACCTGACTTTCAAAGGTACTAAGTATAGAGACGAAAAAAACTGCGTCCACTATCAGTTTCAGCTTTGAGAAATTGCCTTGCGGGCAGTAAGTAGTCACATTTGCCTATCCCCCTCCCATAAATCTGTGTGGTTTAGTCATTAGCATGTGATCGGCATATTCATGAAGGCACACAAAATAAGTTTGTACTCACTGTTCTGCTCATTGTATAAACGCAAATACCTTTGCTCCTAGTTTGAAGATCAGCTTTGTACACACTAAGTAGTTTGTACCAGTTTTAATACATACCAACCTTTTCAAGATCAGGCTTATAGTGTATGACCCTTAGTAAAAACAGATCCCCACAGATGGCTATTCAAACTGGAATGTTTTGATTTTTTTTTTCATTTAGCCAACACATAAGGTGATGTGCTGAACTACATTTTCAATCTCAGTCTCTGGTTGGAAATTGTTTTAATGGAATATCAAATATTTAGCCACTAGTTAGCAGTAGAGCTCAGGAAAGGGCCTGAATTGGGCAAAATCTACACATAAATGATATTTTATTGCAACCCATCAATGCAACCACGCCTCATAAATTCCTCTTCCTAAATTTTTTTATAAAATAAGATGGCATAAACATATCAAAATTGAATAAAACCTTTGTAATTCTGCTTAGGGCTTAAGCTCATACAAGAAAAAGCTTTCAAAATAAAAAAATGTATTTATATGATTTTATAGCAGTATCTCTGCAGGACCTTAACCTGTCAGCTGCACAAGTGTAATACAAATTAGAGGTGCTACATAAATTGTGTTTTAAGGTGCTGACTCTTTACTGACATGAAATATATGATTGTTTTAAATGAGTGCATTTTTTTCTTTCCGTCTGTGTATGTATGTAGCAGTTGACTGTTGCATGACGACAGCTGAAGCAGATTCCCCCTCAGGTTTGAGTGCATTGTTTTGATGAGAAAGGATTCTATTTTTAGCAGATTTATGGTGTTGTGCTTGGTGCCCTTGCCTCATCTATTAGCACCAGTTCCCCACTCACCTTTCATGCTATCTTTGTCAGATGTGAGTCATGTTTTCTATATTTTTAGCTTGCGCTTGGCTGTTTGAAGCGCTGTGACTGTCCCTGCATGTAGGGAGTTCCATCTACGCAATAATTAGGAATATTTAGAAAAGGTTATATCTAAACTCATTTGTACATTTAAATAAATTGTGAAATAAATAAATATGTCACCTTTCAAAACATTATCACGTCATGTTGATAAGTCTGAAACATATGCTCTGTTGCCAGTTGCCTTTACACATGCATGAAATGTAATATCAACCAATTTTCATTACACAAGCTTAATATGATGCGGGCCATCTAAAGCAGCTTTAACTCTTCTGGGAAAGCTGTATACAAAGTTACGGACAGTGTTCATGGAAATAGCTGACCATTCATCCGTCAGACATTTGTGAGGTCAGACACTGCTGGTGGATTAAATGGGACAATACTCATTCAGCCCGTTTATCTGACATATCTGTCAACTTATTTATTCATTTGGATTGTGTATAATAGTTACATTTACAAAGAATAGGTCAAATGTATCAGGATAGCCAACACAACCTTCAGACATTTTAAATTCACAATACTGTTAAAAGTCAATCACACATAAACCTATATCAGCATTTTTCAAAGTGGGGGCCGCGGCCCCCCGGGGGGCCGCAAGGGGGCGCCAGGGGGGCCGCGGGAAGATGCAGAAAAATAAAAAAAATAAAAATTATACATGAAATAATTTTATTGAATAAAAATAATTAAAACATTCCTGTCTGGGTATAACTGCATTATGACAATAATTCACATAAAGCTTACAAATAATATTTTTAAATAACGCATCTCTTTCTAATTGGTTGGCGTAGCCATGACCATGACGCACTCGTAAACAAACTTGACTAGCCTTGCGCCGACATTACCTTCTTGAAAATAATAGTGCTAAACAGATAGCAGGCAAACGTGTTAACATGGACAAGTTTTTGAAAAGAAAAGGACCTGGCGAAGACCCTACCAATCCACAAACATCTGATCAAACACAGAGGAGCTGCAACTGGCCAAAAAAGCTGAGGAAGTATGAAAAGGACTATATTAACTATGGATTTACAGTCACAAACAAAAATGGACAGGAGTGCCCTAAATGTGTGCTATGCCTCGAAATTCTTTCAAACGAGTGCTTAAAACCATCCAAACTTAAACGGCATTTGCAACAGAAACATCCAGCGGAGGCTAAAAAGTCAGTGGAATATTTCAAACGCAAGGAGGAACAAATAACGAAGCAGACGACAACATTTGTGCAGCAAGCTAACGTCCCCGAGAGAGCACTGAGAGCATCCTATGCGGCATCGTACCACATAGCGCGGGCAAAGAAGCCCCACACCGACGGAGAAGGTTTCTTACTTCCAGCAAGCAAAGACATGGTTCGGGAAATGCTTGGTGAGGACGCGGCAAAGAAAATGGATGCTATACCACTTTCGGACAACACGGTGTGTCGGCGAATAAGTGACATGGCAGGGGACGTTTCTAATCAACTTTTGGACCAGGTAAGAGCAAGTGACTATTTCGCATTGCAACTGGACGAAAGCACTGATGTGGCCAATGCCGCGCAACTGCTCGTCTATGTTAGGTACCTTCAAGGAGAAAAGTTTGCAGAGGAAATACTGTTCTGCAAAGCGCTTGAATGTAGGGCCACGGGAAGGGAGATTTTTGGTGTCTTGGACGACTGTATGAGGACAAATAGACTTGATTGGTCCCGTTGTGTTGGAGTATGTTCGGATGGGGCTGCAGCTATGACAGGGAGACACAGCGGAGTGACTGCACTAATAAAACAGAAAGCCCCACACGTCATTTTTACACACTGTATGCTCCATCGCGAAGCCCTTGTGGCTAAACGCATCGATGACCAGCTTAACCAAGTACTGCAGGAGACCGTGCAGGTGGTTAACTTTATTAAAAGTCGCCCCGTGAAGAACCGACTCTTTGGCATTCTGTGTGACGAAATGGGAGCTCCGTTTAAAGGATTGCTGCTTCATTCAAATGTACGCTGGCTTTCTCGAGGGGCAGTTTTGAACCGTGTATACGAGATGCGGACAGAGATCGCTGAATTCCTTGCGTCTGAAAAACATCAGCTGGCAAGCTGTTTCACAGATGCACCATGGCTTCTCAAGCTTGCATATTTGGCAGACATATTTCACCATCTAAATGTACTGAACCAAAGCATGCAAGGACGTGAAACATACACACTGCATCTGCAAGACAAAGTACGTGCGTTTTCCATGAAAGTCGCCCTATGGGCAAGCAAGGTGCAAGAGGGGACTACAGAAATGTTCCCACAACTACACCAAGAGTTGTCATCTGGTGGTGATTTGGACACCATTTCCCCTTTGATACAGTCACACTTGGAACACCTCCAGGGATATTTCAGAGACTATTTCCCTGACCTTGACAACTCTCAGCTAAACTGGGTCAGGACCCCCTTTGCCAATGATGTTGGCTTTTCTCTGGACTTAAAAGCCCAGGAGGAACTGATTGAGATGTCTACCTCATGGGACTTAAAAGTCAAATTTGAAACCTTTTCTCTCCCAAACTTCTGGCTGTATGTAAGACAAGAGTTTCCCACCCTAGCTGAAAGGGTTCTGAAATGTCTCCTTCCATTTGCAACCACTTACTTGTGTGAGTCTGGCTTTTCAACTTTAAAAGTACTGAAAACTAAACACAGATCACGTTTGAATGTGGAGAATGACATGCGTGTTGCTCTGACAGACATCAAGCCCAGACTGGACAAACTGTGTAGAAGCCATCAGGCCCACTGCTCCCATTAGCATGTTATGTCTCTGTCTCTCTTTCTCATGTAGCCTACATTTGTTGTTAGGCCTGCATTATATAAAATGCCTGCATGTTTCATTTGGGACAAACTTTTATTTTGTTCACAAATCTTTCTGTTTTTGCAAGGTTTAAAGAGGTTCATCGTTTAAAAAAAGGTTATTAAAATTAAAATGGTGGACCTGCATGTTATTGTTATATGTTATTCATTAAATTAATAAATTAAAGGTAGCCTACACATGAGTGTTTACGCATGTTTCGTATGAGGGGGGGCCTCAGCTGAAAATGTACTGGTGTAGGGGGGCCTTGGCATGGTAAAGTTTGGGAATCCCTGACCTATATAACATCACACTAATAATCCAAGTGCTTTGCAACTATAACACCTTCAGCTCTTCTGGTGAGACTGTCATCAAGGCTCAGGAGTGTGTTTATGGACATTTTGGAACATTCTTCCAGAAGGGCATTTGTGAGGTCAGACACTGTTGTTGGTTGACAAACATGGCTCACAGTCTCTGCCCTAATTTATCCCAAAGGTGTTATATCAGGTTGAGGAAAGACAAGTTTCTTCTCATCTATGTATTTACAGACCTTTCTTTTTCCACTGGTGTGCAGTCATGATGGAACAGAAACTGAAACAGAACATCCTCAAAGTGTTCCCAACACAATTGGGAGCTTGACATTGTCCAAAATGTCTTTCTGTGCTTCTTTCAGTTTCTTTCCCTGGAACTAACGGTCAAGTCCGACTCTTGAACAACACTCAGCGTTATAATCCCCTCTGCGCCAAACTTTGTACTTGACACAACACAATCAAATAAGTACTGTTCTTCTGGCAGCTGCCAAACCCAATACAGATTGGATTGACGGACAGAGCGGCATAATTCATCCCCCCAGAGAACACGTCTCCACTGCTGGAGAGTTCAGTGACAGAGTGCTTTACACCACTGCTTCTGACACTTTGCATTGCTGTTTGTGACATAAAGTTTGGCTGGAGCTGCTCAGCCTTAGGAACCCATTGCATGACGCTCTATATGCACTGTTCTGGAGCTCATGTGAAGGCACATAAAGTTTGAAGGGCTGTATCTATTGACTTCACAGAAAGTGGGCAAGCTCTGCACACTGTGTGACTGTGTGTAAGCCTAGAGCTACATCATGTTATAACATGAAAACCTTATGGTACTAACAACATAATTTTCAAGTTTGTAGTATTTAATATGTCATTACCATATAAATATTTATCACATTACGGAACCCATCTTTTTATCTTTTTGACAATTGCACAAGGAATTACCAATATTAACATTATATTGTAAGAACGTGATGATCTATTGTGAAAATGTCAAAAAGATATTTGCTTATTGCTAGAACGTAAACCATTTCATGTTCAGAATGCCATCAATGGCTCCATTTATACATATTCCAAACAGGTTCAGTTTGTAACAGGAGTGGACATGCCACCTTTGTTCAACCCTGTAAGGTTCCAGAGATTTCTGTAAATGCCTAATGGTGCTCTGCGGGAGAACACGACCTGCATCGATGCAGTTCACGTGGTTTGTTGTATGGAGCTTCCTGTGCCCCTCTAGCTGATCAATAGGAAAAGGTGCCAGTTCAGGGGAACCTAGACTGATTCTTTCTCCTGTACAGCCCCATGTGTCTTAATTCCTTCTCAGTATATGTATGATTATCACAGTTCTGTCCAAGCTGATCAATAGCAGAAAAATCTCTCCACGGCTCCATCTGAACACGAATAGAACCTAATCAATTCCTGTAAATGAGACAGTTTTTCACATATCTGCACTGTCATCAACTTCATTATGTCATAAGGTAAACGTATATGATGTTGTAACTACTGTAGGTCTTATATTTTAACATGAAAGCTTCATTGTTCAAGCGGCCCCCTTTCCATGGATGATGGAAAAGCAGTCTCCATGTCTGGATGCTGGATTTTTTACACCTGTGGTCTTGGAAGTTGTTGGAACGCCGTAAATTTGATCCTGTACACTGTGGCTGAATTAATAATGACTGTAGCTGAGGTTAAAGCTGGAAAAGAAAAAAAAGAAAGCTTTTTTGTACTTCTAGCTGACAACTCTTCTTTGCCAAAGGGCACAGAATTAGAAACCCTGTTAGAGTTGAGGTTTAGCCTCGGGCTGCCCTGACACATTGGTTAAGCAGCTAGCTCAGTCCAATCTGCTGCTCTCATATTGGATTCAGTGTGGCTTTATAAGGGGAGACACTTACAATGGCAAATATTTTGCCTTGCAAGAAATTGCAATTACAATTTTAAGATGTAAGACTACAACTTGGAATACTGTCTAAAATCTATGTTCCAAACCTTTTTTGTATGGTTGGAGTTTTCCATGATTACCTAGAACCTACAGAAAAGTCCCAAATGGAGCGCAGTCTTTGGTGTTTAATGCTGTCGTTCTTGCACACAAATATAGTGGAGATCAAGTCCATGGATATGATTTATTAACATCCAAATTATACTTGAGTATGTCTGTAAAAGTTAAACAAGTTTGTGAATGCAGAGTTAGGCCAACATTGGATGGACCTTTTAGTAGAATTTTCTTTTGGACTCAGCCAGCAGGCAAGACAGCTTCACTTAAAAATCCCTTTTATATTGTTCATCCTGGATTGTTTTGCATTCTGCATCTGAAACAACTTCTACCATGAGTTCCTTAAATAAAATGTATGACAGAATACTGCCCTTTCAGGAGAAAACCTCTCTCTTCTTTTTTTTCCCCTTAATTTGAAAATCTACTCTCACATTTCAGATCTGAGATGTTCATTAAAAAGGGTCAAAAACCACATGTGAGTATGGCCAAGTAGTATGAATTAGCATTTAGAAGAAAGAGATTTCTTCATTTCCTGAAAAGTTCAGTTTTTGGAGATAGGAGGCTCTTATCTGACAGCAAATCTGGCTGTCCCTTTCTCTCTTAAATCCTATGGAAATTGCAGAGGTGTACACAGTTTATCCCACTGCTTGTTTATTAGTTTCATGTATATTTGATAAATATTAAATGATAAATGGTGAGATAGGTGGTGGGTGGACTTTTAAACTCAAGATCCTACCCAATGGTTTTTCAAGGCTCAGATTAGTAAGGGAAGAAAAAGAGTATAGAAAACTATTTTAATTTCTTTTTTCCATTGTCTCAAAGTTCCATCCTTAAATCTGGCCTGTGTTCAAGGTGGTTAAATATCACAGGAAAACTTTTTTATTTTTATTTTGAGTGGGATATTTGCTCCCACATAAAATTGTTTCCTGGAAGCTGAAAGCTGCCAAGAGCAAGCTGATCAAGAGTGCCAAGAGATTCATAAAGGGGCCTGAGCATTGTAGAGGAGGAATCCCCTCAAGATTAGATCTAGCTGAGTTGGAGCTAGTAAAGGCTCAGGTCTTTATGTGCAGACAAGATAATAAGATAACAAGCTTGTCAAACGTAAAATGCTACAATACAATACTGGTTTTCCAGATATTTCTTTGGAGGGAACCTTGATTTACCAACAGAGGGGGTTACAATAAATTCTTTTTTTTTCATAAACTTACAGACCTTTATTTTAAAGGGGCCATGACAACTGTCTTGATTTGTCTTAGGATGAACCCGGACACAGCACGCACACACAGAGCTGGTTTAAGAGAGGATGATGATGACATGAAGAACCAGAGTCTGTTACCAGGTGGGAATGTGGGATGCAGGAGCTGGCCGGCAGGTACAGAGCAGAGCTGATTGTCCAGACACGGGGGAAAGTTGGGCTGCTGCAGAGCCAGGAGCGTAACCAGAGACCAAGAAGACGAAGACGTAGGAACAGAAACCAGCAGCGCAGCAAAACAGAAACTAAACTTGACGAGACAGGAACCAAGACGGGAGGACAGGAGCAGAAAGGCATGATGTTGGAGTACGAGCCGGCAAAGAAGAACAAACTGAGGTGAGTTTATGAAGGGAGCCTGATAGGTGACGAGAATCATGACTAATTAGTGTGTGACTAGTTGTTGAGGAAGGGTGAGCTGAGTGATAGGAGGATGAACTGCAAAATAACAGGAAAAGAAGCCAGACAAAACTTAAACCATGACATTAACAAATTTAATTTTTATGAGGTTTTGGGTGTATAAAATGGTCTGTTGTGCAGTGATGAAGCCGCGTTAATGTCAAAAGTGAATATTAAAGGACCTACTCAGGGGCAGTGAGCTTTATGTCTTTTCTCAAAAACGGTCAGATCAGAAAATGGGTTGTCTTCCTATGTAATTAATATCTTCTATCAGAGCACACTATCAAATAAACAGCCTTCCCCCTCCCCTTCTCCCCCAGCTCATGCTTATGGCTGTAGCCAATCAGAGCTAAGTCAACTACGTAGAGCTGCATATCATCACAGCAACCAACCCTTTTACTGAGGAGGGATATTTGGCCTATCAAAAAAACAAGTTGTTATTTTGTTAATGAAATTCTTTGGAGAATTTACATATGCAACAATATGAACTACATGAAATTGTTTATACGGTGATTTCATGGCACCTTTAAGAAACTGTTTAAGTCATTATTCTTTAAAAGAGGGGCCAACCCTGTATTGATGTTCAGTTGAACAAGGAATTCCTGGAGTAAGTCAGGGCTAGTAGCATGAGCAGATTGTGAAGGAAACGTGGACACTGCGATATTTCCGGAGGTTTCCCCCAAGTCATCTTTTGAATAACTGCGCATGCGCAAGACACATCTTACCAGCTTCCCTCTGCTCCTCAGGGGGATCATGTGAAAAAAACTCCCAAATCCACTCTGGTCTTATTTCTTTCTACAAAGGCCTTCCTCTCCTTCTCATGAACTTGAATGCGGTTCGCTTCTTGGGACCATCAGCCGTGTTCAAAAATAACACCAAAGGTAGAGGGGGATCCAAGATGCCAGAGAGGGCAGACGAGTAGTTAACAACTCTAAAGTCGGGCATAATAAACCCACTAAATAGTTTAACTTGTTAAATATATGTGGTACCATGGGTGGGGGGAATAAATGAAGTACAAAAATTAAACAGAAGCAGGACAAAGCTGAGGCTCAACTTGGAAACATCTCATAAAACGAAGTCAGTGAACACGAGGAAGCCTCAAGAGAGAAAATGAACGGACAAATGCACGAGACACTGTGAGTCGAGCTAGCTTCTATCAGAAAGACATAAAAAACCTCAACCGAGAGCTGTGAGCCCAATTTAGCACTTAAAAGATAAACCGAAAGAGATAATGCTACAGACACAGAAGGGGTGCATCTCTGAAACCCAGACGCGTGTGGCAGAGTTGGAGGAAAGGAGAACAGACGCAGGCGAGATAATGATGGATCTGATGGAGCAGATGCGCGAGTAGCAAGAAAAGCTTACGGACCTCAAGGAAAGATCAAGGAGAAATATCCGAATATTTGGTATACCGGAGGACACGGAGGGAAGCTGAATGAGCAAGTACATAGAACTGTTGACCACAAAGCAGCAGCTGCCCGAAGGTACAGGGCTCCACATTCAACGTGCAGATCGAGCTCTTGCTCAAAAGCCAAACCCGAATGCAGCACCCAGATCGTCACCTTTCTTAAATTTGAAATTAAATAAATAGTTCTTTAGAAAGTATGGGACACTATCAACACACCAGCAGCAGGCAGCACATCTATGATGGAAGGGGAGAGGAGAGGACCATCAGAGTGGCGATGGTTTAAAAGACAGGAGACAGCCAAGGGGCCAGAGACAGGCTTCAGGAGTTTCTCAGGAAGTAATAAAAATGCTTAAGAGGAATGGCTTTATGATAAAACAGACTTCTATGAATATAATGTTCTACCCAACGATGGGCAGTTTAGTATTCTTTTTTTCCTTCATTAGTTCGACATATATAGACCTTATCGCATTCAAGTTTTGGAACTAACAGTGTCTAGGAAGGGGCTTTTAAGAAATAAGGATTTCCCCTTCACCCACTAACGGGATTCTCGGGAGACATGACCATTCTCCCCGTTGTTTGAAGTTAAGTGTTATTTTTGCTGTTGTAGATGTTCTAATAGCTGTGGTTAAGATAGACTTGGGAGAGTGCTTTCAAAGTGGAAAAATAAGTAATGATAATGAATAATATCAAAATAATGCTGCTGAATGTCAATGGTTTAAGAAATCCAATTAAAAAACAGAAACTAATGACAAAACTTTAAAAAGACATTGTTTTTCTCCAGGAGACTCATCTATCAAAGATAGAATATGACTGACTAAAGATATATTATTACAGAAATGTTTATCATAGCTCATTTACAAAAGGAATAAAAAGAGGGGTAGTAACATTGATCCAAATACAACCCAGTTTCAATTAGAGGAAGAATATAAGGATAAAGAAGCAAGACACCATTTAGTGAAAAGAATCCAGGTTGAACTTGTGACATTAATAAATATCTATGTGCCCCCAGAAAGTGATAAACACTTTTAAGATCCCTATTTGATTTGATGGCAACAGAGACAACCAATATGTGGATGGATATGAGCCAAAAAAAGAAGAAAATGTAACTGACAAAACTTATGAATATACTACTGGAAGAAATGATGATGATAGATGTGTGGAGGAACCCTTAAAAAACAATTCTACACATTATTCATCAGTACATAAAGTCCACTCAAGGATATATGATTTTCTTCATGAAAGTAGAGGACAAATATAGGATAAACAACTGTAAAATAGGGAGTGCAGACATTTCTGACCACATTCCACTTTATATAACAATATATTTGAATAACAAAAAAGAAACAATAAGAAGACTCAATATGGGAATGCTAAACAACAACCAAAGAATGTAGAAGGTAAAAGTGGAAAAAAGATATATAGAGGAAAATGATGGAACAATAGATCCAGAAATCTTTTGGGATGCCATAAAGGCTGTCAGAGTTGATATCTGAAACAGTAAATGCAAAAAAATAAAAAAAAATAAAAAAAATAACGATAGACTTATAGAATACAAAATAAGCTTCGGGAACTGGAACACCGAAAAACAAATGATCCAAAGACGCATCAGCAGATTAAGGAAACTAGAACAAAAATCATATCATAATTTGCATATTATCTAACCCATAACAAGGCCTTTTTGGGCAATTATATAAAGCTTGGAACTCCACACTACTCCAGACATTTGAATTGAGAAAGCTTTCTTGATGGGAAGCGAAATGTTTTCAAACTTCGGAAAAAAGTCCAGTTGTTTTGTTTTTTAACTTTTTTTGGAATTATCATGACCTGGATGACTGAGAATCTTCACCAGCAATAAATATCAATGGCTGCATCCTTCGAAGGCTACGTGGGCTGGGTCCTTGGAAGGCAACATGGCAGTAGGCCATATATGTATTTACGGTTGGTACAGACTGACTGGGCAGGCAGCGCCCTCTGCTGTACAAACAAGGGTACTACCCACAAGTCACTGATCATTTATACGGTGTGACATTTGGAGCAAAAAGTGAAAATGAAGGAACTTGTAAAGTTGAATTTGTGACTCACCTTCTGGAAACCTCTGCCCTGTGGACTGATTACCCGTGCATGACCCTCGAACTGTCTCCAAGTAATTTGGATCCCCAAGACTGAGCCAACAGGCTCAATCCTCAGGGCCATTGAAACCTCCCGGCATCTGAAAAGGTTAGTGGCGTTTATTCAGTGTCTCCGCATTCTCACTGAGTATCCCCTGGCCACTAACCTTATTTTCCTCCTCCTTGTGGTGATTCAGATTCTGTTTTCAGTCAGTGCCTGTTCCAGCTACACCAGTTTATCAATAAACTCTCTTATACGTTTAACTCTTGTGTCGGCTGAATTATCGAGTCTCCAGATTCTGAGGGTGATTCATTACAAGAACCAGAAAATTTAACCTGTATCTGCCACACCGACAGCACAAGTCAAAACACAGCATTGTATATAGAATTTTCAGAAAGTTTAGTGTTGACAAGTTGAGCATATTGTCATTGGTACTTGTGAATATCCATAATTTCCTACTCGTCAGTCCTAAGAAAGGTCTTCAAATCCAGACAGAAAGTTCTGTGGGGTGTTATCTACCACTGGAGCTAAAATGGCAGCCAGGTGTGTAGCAATGTTGTAAGTAACTGAGTTCATGCTGCTGCTGATGGGTTTCAGTGGTGCTCCTTGTGCATCTTTGGAAGACCATTCATGAAAGGAATGGGGTTCACCATGGAATAATCTACCTTAGCAACTATGTTATTTTTTTCCAATTTCTGCAGCCAGTTTTGGCCTTCCTCGTGTAAATGCTTATTTGGTCTCTCTTCAGTGTCTCCTAGGTATCAGTATCATCCATGTTGTGCAATTATACACTGTTTAAAGTTATTTAATGTTTCATAAATAACTCTCTGTCTGTTAAAGTCTAACTCTTGGACTGAATGTATTTTAACGCAGATGCATTCAAATAGTCACCAGAGTAAAGAAATGTATATTATTTGTGAATTATGTGCGCCGTTTGGAAGTAATTTTGATAAAACTTGCTGTATAAGCGAAAGAGACTGAACATTTCTCAATCGGGCTGCTCGGGAATGTGACGTCACAAACAGAACTAGTATCGTGCATCCGGCTGCTAACACTACGACTTTCGCTACCGATTTATTAAATTTAATTAATAACTCGTACTCTACGTACAAAAAATGAATAAAAAAAATGTCTGATACATCTACAAACTCCACCTCAAGCATCGGCGACTCTGATACCAAATATATATACGAAGAAACGGAGTTTGAACAAGGTGAACCTGAGGAGACTATATCTAACGCTGCCCAAGACATAGAGCCCATGCTCCATTGTAAGTAGCCCTCAAAATCCTCGCTCGTGAAGTGTGAATTGCATAAAACACTTTTGTCACTGGCGGCAGTCCTTTCGCGTTTCTTTTACAAATTTATCCCATTTCTTTCGGACCTTTTGATCCTTCGGCCAAGTGTGTAGCGCTACTTTCTGGCCTGAACTAGACCGCGGTGAAGTTGGTTTGACATGGACATTCAAGCTCCACGGAGTCAGCGAAGCACTCTTGACAAACAAAAATCAAATCAGATTTGTTGACGGTCCCACCGCGTATGGGAGAAGGGAGCAGCTGAGAGACGCTGGCCGAAATCGGAGTCCTTCAACCGGATCAACCGTGAGCTAGATCCCGCTGACTCCGCGGAGCTTAAAAGTGCAATGTCAAACCAACTTCACCGCGGTCTGCACTAAGCCTATAAGCGACACTACAGCCACCAACTACGCACCTAGAAGGCATTTTATTGTGGACTTAGTTCGCCGATTTTTTTAAAAGCGCTTGCTCAAAGTAGACGTGGATCAGCAGATTTGGTGTGTGAAAGAAGATACTGGAAAACATGCATATATATATCCTTGTTCGCCATTGACCGTTTGTACAATGTAAACAATGTGTGTTTCTATGCAAGTTCGCTTCACGCATTCTTGGTGTTCTTGAACTGACGTCACATGTCGGAAATGGCCGATCATAAACGGAGGCAGCACTCAAACGCAGAATACCATAATCGGTGTAAAAAATTTGCAATATTTCATATTTAAACTTAATTTAAATGCTTTTGATACATGAATATTCAAAGTTTACCTCTGGAAGTTATTCAATGGTTTTCAGGATTTTTTTTCAGTCCAAGAGTTAGACTTTAAGTATTGTCTGGTGATGATCAGCTCTTAAGCTGATATCAAGACAATGGTTGAAAGGGATGAATTCGAGCACTAGCGATCTTTTAACAGCAAACTGCACACACATAGAATTAAAGAGTGACAACTTCTTTTCAAGTTCAAGAATTTAATAACAGAAATAAAATGAACCTCCAGAGAACATCACTTTGTAATGCTGTTTATCTGAATTAACACAATATTTCGATTAACAAATTCTCTCTACTAGCCTAGTAAAACTTAACTAAACTACTAAGCAAAATGAAGATAAAAAGAAGCTAAGCTAAGGAACTATTTACATGCAAAAACAAACAAAAGACAAAACAAAAGTGGTTGATCATAATCAGAATAATTCAGTGAATCCTGGTTCACTGCAGATCTGATTGAAAAAGCATGGAATGGAGTTACATTAGCTTAACTAATTTAGCAAAATATTTGGCATCTGTTTCAATCCATTCACAATCCGAATCCTGAGTTAAACACAACATTATTTGATGAAGTAACATTTTGTTTAAGTTAAAGAACCAAAGTTTAACTTAAAGAAGGTGAAATGGGTTTAAATTAGCTTGACTAATTCAGAACAACATCTGACATGTGTTTCAACCCATTCACAATGCAAAGCCCAACCAGAACATTATTTTAAGTAAATAATATTCTAAAGACTGATTTGCTCAGTAAAATCATTTAAACCTTATGGCCGATCTTATTAATGCGATTCTCCCTCCTGGCGCCTGGGGTCGCTGTAGCAATCTATTGCTATTAA
Organism: Fundulus heteroclitus; assembly: GCF_011125445.2. Lineage (NCBI taxonomy): Eukaryota > Metazoa > Chordata > Actinopteri > Cyprinodontiformes > Fundulidae > Fundulus > Fundulus heteroclitus. The sequence goes on along the minus strand of NC_046383.1, from coordinate 39,078,849 downwards.
CGTCTAAGGTTATCAGAATTGCCTTTAAACCAACATTAATACTCCATATTAATGTGAAAATAAGGCTCATAGCACAATCGAAGGATGGCCGAGCAGAACGGTTAAGCTTTATGCTTTAAAACAAGCTCCTTTTGAATGTCCGGAACCGGATGTTACCAGAAGCAAATAGCATTTTGGCTAGCGGGTTTTTGGCATCAACTTTAAAGACTTTAGCTTTATTTTTAATCATAATGAGTGGGCTGGATAACGTAAACATTAATGTCCCATCAATGTATGAAACCATGGTGGAGATAACCTTTGTTATAACCATAAAAACACACTCAACAATGACATGGTGGCGAATGCTAGTAATGAGCTATCCCGTTAGCCCTTTGTTTTACAGACACCATGTGCCTAAATGATTTACAAAATATTTCCCAATAAACCTTTTAACCTCTCCCTCAGCTCTCTGCCCAAACCTGTCGATCCCTCATGTGAGTTTGTTCCACTTTGGTCATCCACGGAAGGCAGTGAAAAGCAGGCAAGTTGTTGATTTGTTTTTGGCGGGCTAACGTTTAGCTCTGCAGCTATGAGCTAACTAACAGTGTGGTCGGGCAGCTTGGCACGACCAATGTCCATTTAATAGTCTAATTACTCAGCTTGTCTGGTGAGGGAAGGCATCCACCGTCTCGCGTCTGCTTTCCTGCAACAGCTGACAAAAATGAACAAAGCTGTTTTGGCATCCCTTACTTTGTGACTGGTTTGCCGTCTCAGCATTTCCTTCGATGCCAGGGAAGTCCTCCATCGAAGCAGGGAGATGAGTTACACAGAACGGCTATTCTGGTGAGCATGTGGCTTTTTGGGCCTTGAGTCACATGGCTGCTGAGGAAGGAGACCCTCCCTCTCCTTGGGAGCCCCAGGAGAGAGGAATTCCTTTTGTTACCTCCTTTCATACTACTGTTCAGAATTCAATCTGACATCAATTATTCATCATGGCGTTAATATGGCACAACATTCAACAATGCTGTGACTTATTTGTGATGATCAGATGTGTTATGGACCACTGTAGATCTTTCCCTGTCTGCTGGCAAAATGGTGATATTTGGTCCTTGCTATTGGATGAAATTGCCTTCATTTCTTGGATGTGATGTTAGAAACTGTATTTTAAACCCAGCAACACCTTCAGATAAAAACTGTTCCATCCCCAGGATACAAAACCAAATACGAGCTCAGCAGTGTGGGATATGCAGTCCAGTGCGGCGAGGAAGACGTAATCTATGTTAAACATGAAAAATCAACCCTAAATAGAGAAAGTTACCTCGGATTACATTTTCTAACACCTACTCTATAGCCCTGACTGGTCTCTCCAGGCAGGGTTTTCAGCAGTATGTGTTACCAAAACAACTCTAATTGTTAGGGACAGGTTTAGATCATGAAGGGACAATGACAGATCCAGTGACCACATGTCCAAATGACCGTATTAGTGACTTCAATTACCATATTATTATTAGCACTATAGCCTCTTTTAAACCAGCTCTACTTTAATTCTCCTGCTTTGCTCTGATCAACAGGCTGCCTCCGAAAGGGTCTAATTGGCAAGAACTCTTCAGCAAAAGTGGAAGTGTGTCTGTGTTCACCGTGACAAGTGCTGTCCAAATAGTGCAGTCAGTAAAGAAGGAGGTAGGAAAAGGAGCCTGTGTACTTCCTATCATAGTTCTTTTAGCATAGAGAGCTTACAATGTCCCTTAGCGGCACTAAAGAGCGATAAGGAATTCCACAATGCTTTGCGTGACATGACGTATAAGCATAGCCCACTTCATGTAAATTAACAAAAATGTCCGAAGAGAAGAGTACATTGTACTTCTTCTTTGGAAGGCTATAGGCCCAGATTTTTTGGGAATCATCAATGTGCGTTTCCATCGCATAATCACATATGAGTTAAAGGTTGTCCAAAACCGGCACAGAAGTCTGAAGGTCCTTTCCTCCCCACAACAGAGTTCTTACAGTTGACCTCATGAGACATGAAACTTTTTTCTTTTTAAAAGAGCAGTCCAGTTGCCTTCTATTTAAGCAGATAGGATTGTCCATGTCCTGAGTGACTCAGAATCTATACCAGTGTAAGGCTAATTATGATTGGCAATCTGACAATCAAATAATTAGCAATGGAAATCAGACAGGTGACAAGAATACCTCTAGCTTTTTCCTACTTTGACAAAAAGAATAAGTAAAAAAATCAGCACACAGTAACAATAAATTGCATGACCTTTATAATCTTGATTTGAATATTGTTCCAGTAGCACAGCATTGCAGCTCCTCCATCTTCTGTCTTGGATATGTCAGTGTAGTTTGCTTAGGAGACATTTTGCCAACAAGCAAACTTTGTTGTGTCCTTTTAAATTGAAATCTGGAAAAGCAGTAGAACTAGACAAAAGTGTTTCTGTTATGCATAAAATATCAGCAAGTTTGTGTTCACAGTGACATTTTGTCAGCTTGAGATGTCAGTGCCAGCACAGATGTCTGAACTGTTTGCTTTACTAGCACTGGCCTTGTGTTGTCAAATGGAGTTACTCTCATTCAGGCAGATGCAATTTACAGAGTGGCGTAAATCTCTAATGTAGTAAACCTCATGATGTACAAGCACTGAAATTGGTTGCATTGTCATAACTTGCATTTTATGAGCTGTACAAACAAAGGCAATTTTTCTGAAGGAACAAACTTTAAGTCCCACCAGTCTTACTCCTGTTTCCCTCAGATTTCTCTTCATATTCTGTGTTGCAGAGCAAACCTTGATCTTTTTTTCTGTAAACTTCTGAGCTGCAGGTGGCTTTCTAGATTACAATTATGTTGTTCCAACTGTTTTTCTGTCTAGTGTACACAATTATTTGATAATTTCAAATACCCAGCTAAGAATTCCATATTCCACATATTAGTTCCTGTTGAATACATCAAACACACATGCTGCTTACATGTGGAAAACTGGTATATGCTTACCCTTTGCTGACATGTTGACAAGTTTACTTAAAAAATGGCATGGTCATTTTTTTTCTCAATGATGAAGAGATAGATCAAGCCACTGTAATACACATACGCTTGAATAAACTTAAGTCCTATTATCCATTCAGTGTTTTCCTTGTTTTAATGTAATATGTGTTAACAGATGACAGTAAAGTACTTTAATTCTATCAGTTGTCAAGTGCAGTGGACATAAAAAGTCTAAACTCCTCTGTTTAGATGCCACATTTTTTGTGATGTAAAATAATTACATCACATTACGGTTTAATAAAACTACCAGCTTTATCAAATAAAAAATAAAACACTTAACCATATACTTAGTTATGGCCTATTTTTATTCATTCTCGTCAGCCAGTCCTCTCTGCTATGAATTTTGACATATGATGTGATTCACTTATGATGCAGAAAAAACCCTCTTTGTGTTCAGGTTTTGGCAGACATCCAAAGTTTTTTAGGGCTGACCAGCATTTAGAACAGATCATGATTTCATTTTAACTGATAAAAAAAGACTAGCTCCAATCATTTGAAAAAAGGACCTCAGAGCATGAGGATGCCGCCACCATTTTTCATTGCGGGTACTGCATTTGTTTGGATATGTCCTGTTTTATTTTTGCAGCTAACCTTTTGTAACAGTGGTGCTTTGGATTACATTCTTTCAATGCTACGCACAATTAGCAATGACACACAAGTTTAAGTACCACTATAGCGTGATGCAAGTACTCCTGGTTCTTATTCTGGGTTTAAACTCTAACAAACAAGTAAATGCTGCTCTGAGAGCTAGCTTTTTCAGTTGAAAATAATTGCAAAGTTGAAGCTGTGTCAAACTTTTGATGACCAGGAAAAGGTCATCCAGGCCTTCATTTCATTCCATTTGGACTATTGTAATAGCCTTTATGTATTCACAGATTGGACAACTGGCACATCCAAACATACTGCAACCCAACCTTCAACTGGCACACACAAGCAAAACCACATTACCACTAAGGCTTATAACCAGGTTAATAACCACAACAGATTTTAAGCAGAGCATCAACACGTAAAACGAAGAAATAGGAAAAAATGGAATGGGCTAATCATTGAATTATTACCTGGATTTAAGAATAACATCAGGCATCCCCAAATGGCAGACCTTTGTACCAATCCTTACCGAGTGATGGCTCTGTCATGTCCTGGGCCCAATCTGATAAACTCACAAACATAGACAACTTTCTGATGGAGCATTTTTTTCTGCCATAGAGCTTGACAAAGACACGGATGGTGTGTTCGGAGGGTACCTCTACTCCAGTTACTACGACAATAGCTTCACTCAGTTTAGCCAATCAAATCTTTACCCTCCGCACCCAGTGAGTGAGCTCAGAACAGCAGAGCAGAAGAGATAGACGACAGCATAGCCCGCTCCAAAAGAAGAAAATTGAATGCAGGTAATCGCTGTCTCAAAGATGAGTGGACAGATAAACTTATGTCCATTCTTCCGGCAGACAGTTCTAAACCTACGTGCTTCATGTGCTCCGAAAGGGTTGCATTCACTATGTACTCGGAGCTGCGCGCATGTGCAATCGCGCACTGCAGCTGGATTCACCATGCACAGCAAATCTAGGCAAGGCAGAAAATAAAATCCAAGCTGAACTGTAAACAGAATAAAAATAAAATAAGTTATTTTGTACCATTTTGCAATTCTGGTGAGATGGTTCCACGATTCCACTCTGTGTGTGCCAGGTACTGATCAGAGAGCACCACTGATGGATGGGTGGGGCAGACGCCTTTATAGTTGGGCATGTTGAGGTGTGCTTCCTTGTTACTCCTGCTGCATGTCAGCTGTTTGTGTGGCTGTGTTTTTGGGTTCTGCTTATCTGAGATCGTAAGTGCCCTTTTTCAACCAATTTGTTTGTTTTTTTAGCGCTACACCTGCTGTTTGTTTCTGGAGCGCTGTTACTCCGCTGCTGTTATCAGTACCTCTTTTTGAAAAACAGCTCTGTTTATACGTTTCCTATTTTATGAGTGCATCCTGAGGACTACAGCAATATATACATTGCTTGTACTGTATAATGCTTTATCAAGTCCAAAAACCCCAAAGCGCTTTATACAGGTCAGTCATTCACCCATTCACGCACACATTCACACCCTGGCGGTGGTGAGCTATACTTTAGCCACAGCTGCCCCGGGGCAGACAGAGAGAAGCCAGGCTGCACAGCAGAGGCAGCAACAATGGTGGGCATTGGGGGCCAAGCCCGCCCACAGAGCCAGCTGTGGCCACCCTGGACTGGAAGCTGGATTTTGTTTTGTTTTCTACGTCAGAGTGGCCAACTTTGTATTATTCCTACATTTGATTTGTCAATCATACAATTCAACCAATCAAATTAATGACTGAAGGCAACAAGCTAGCCAATCACAGCTAGACAGGAGCGGGTCACTGAGTCATACATTTGTAGCCTACAGAGACGCCACGGCTTGGCTGTGCTCTGTGTTGCTATTGCTCTGTGGATGTGCAGACTTATTTTCAAACAAATTCAAGAAGTGGCAATAGAGTAAACGGAAGCGAGCAGGAAGCTGGACCACTAATTTCTGTTGGCAACATCAGCACTGAAATCAACACTGGAGTAAGCATTCATGCTAGGAGAATTTACTATGGCAGCAAGGAACACAAGGAGCAGAACCGAGCAGAGAAACTCAGCCAGACTGAAGAAATTTGGGTTGCAGGCAGAAGAAAACTGCCTTGCTGTGATCCTTGTGCTCTCTAGCTGCTGTGGTTACTTCTCCTAGTATGGGATATTTGCTGTCTGTGGCATGGGGGAATTCAAGTCGTCGTTTTCGAACAAACGGATTTAAAAAAGGTGGCGACCGCAACACTGTAATTTCCCGTTAGTTTATTTAATTTCTAAATGCTGTCAAATGTAAGAAAATTGTGTTTGTAACTGAAAAATTTCCGCCTGACGAACCCCGCGACTGTCCATGGGGGAGAGCTGGCAGACAGCAGCATAATGTAACTGTCGCAGGTATGCTGGCAGCATGTTCTCTGCTGAGCTACCGCCGTGAAGAACTGGATCCCAGCAATTTTTACAACAGCGTACACCGTCTCACACTATAAACTGCTCGGCAGCAAGAAGTCTTTACATCTAACTGTTTTATATGTGACACTGAGCACAATACACTGAGCTGCTTCAAGCAGGCGGCCGCATTAGACTCCCTCTCTGTTTGCGCCGACAGGTGTGCAATGGGAGCCTGCTGGAAAAGAAACGGCTCCAGCTGCTCAGATAGCTAACCAAACATTTTATCATTCATTCCGCTGCTTCATCCCCTGGCAGAAAGTATGGGAATTTGCCACAACAAATGTAGTAGGTGTAACAAAACGAACTATTGTTATAAGTATGTTGCACACGGACGTGTAATAATGTGACACTGAGTTGATAGCAGCGATGCCAAACCGAGCTGTTGGTAGTTTACCTGAAGATCTTAATAAAATTCTGACCCAGTTGGGTTATTGTGCAACCAAGTTGGACTTTTTGAGTAAACATACGAACCGAAAGAACAAGAATAAAACAACAGGTAGGCTCAACCACGAAGGGTAAAACGTTCACAGAGAGTCAGCACGGAGTCCATACAGCTCACAGTATGCGCACAGTACACCCAAGAATGTGGGAGCCTTTAGTGGATATTTATTTATGTGGCTATTTATCTCGGTCCCTCTGTGTTGAATTGTAGAAAGTGTTACAATTCCTTATAGTTAGGGTTGGGCCTTTCTTGCAACATCTTTCTTGCAACACTAATTATTGATATGGGACACTTGTGGATCTGGTAAGGCCCTTGCTCTCAGCTTTTTTTAAACCCTTGGTGCCAACTTATCGCTCTCTTCTCTCTTCCACAGGTATGTTGCTGCCTTTTTGGTTTGTAGGCACATTGCAACTCCAATGTATACATACATATACATTTCCGTTTTTGTTATGGCCTTTGAGCCAGGTCGTAACAAAAGTAAAAAAAACCTTGGTGTTATTTTTGACCAAGACATTTCATTTAAATTCCAAATTAAATATGTTTCTAGGAAAGTTTTAAGAGTTTGCTTAAAACGTTCCTTTTTGACAAAGCTTCTAGTTAGAGTGGCTTAGGTTATGCTGAGCTATCTCTGCAGTTCTGCTGCGATAGGGTTAAGTTGCTGGAGAAAATCAAGATATTTTTCTCTCTCTCTGAGTTCTCCTACTGTTCTCCGATTTGCATTATTTGCAATTTCCACTTTCTCTCTTTCCTTTTTCTCTTCATAATAAGGCAAGGCAAGTTTATAAAGTACTTTTATGTAAAACAAGATGATTCAAAGTGCTGTAGGTACATCTGGTCTGGGGTTCTGTTAGCTATGTCACCATCTACCATTATCCTCTAACAGAGTAATTATTTCTGGATCAATGTGTGCCTCTTTTTTGTAGCTCTGCTCTGTCTTCTCAATCCCCAGCCAGTCATGATAGATGACCGTTCACACTGAGCCTGGGTCTGATCGAGTATTTTCTTCCAGTTAAAGGAGAGTTTTCCTCTCCACTGTCGCTTCATGCATGCTCAGTATTAGGGATTGCTGCAAAGCCATCGACAATGCAGACGACTCTCCACTGTGGCTCTGCACAATTTTAGGAGGAGTGAATGCTGCTTGTCAGACTCAATGCAATCTGCTGGTGTTCCTTAGGTAGGACATTTTTTGTAAAGTGCCTTGAGATGATGTGTTGTAAATACTTTTCCAAGGCACTGTATTTGTACTTAACACTCCTTTCTACTTTAAACACAGAAGGAAAGGTGAGTAAATGAACATAAGACAACGGATATTGAGAGTTTTTTTTTTTGCTGAGCAGCTGTTTTCCTTGGGAGGAAAGTTCACACAGGGTGATTATTAACATCAAATTGGTAAATTGTAATGGTTGGAAATATTCACAAGAGAGTGTATAAGCATAAAAGGTATAGCATCAGGATCAATAAAAACACAGAGGTTGTTTGAAAATATTCCATTAGAAAAGAAGTGTGCTTCCACAGTTCTTGGTGTAAGAGGGTAATGTGTGCAGAGTTGAGCAATAACCTTGCCAGATGAAAGATTAAAGACTGTGTATGATTAGATGTGACTGGATTGCCTCATTGGCTTACACACACTGTGATCCAAAAAACACCACCTGTGTCCACAGCCACTTATATCTCCTCCGGTAATAGTGTGGACGCTTGTGTTTTTGTATGAGTGTGTGAGAGTGTGCACAAAAATAGACAACGGAATAAAACTTAAATTCTCCTAAACATTCAGCATGGCAATAGCTGAAGAGCTGTTATGTTTATGCAATGGAATAGACCCTTATTTATTGTAATCCAGTAAGTGTGCTGACTCTGACAAATTTTACCATTTACAGAGAGGAGTAAAGTTTGTGTGTGTGCGCACGCTACAAGTAATTTGCAAATTGGTTACAATCAGGCAGATTGCAGTAAGCAGGTGGCCGGCAGAAGAGAATGCCAAATGCCAATTCTATTTGTCATTGCGGTGAGACCTTTGTTCATGAAGATGACATAATAACCTCATCTTACTGAATGCATTCTCACCAAGGCAACCATGCTCCTTAAGTTTAAATTAGAGGTGTATTAGAATCAGCTTATGGCTTTCAATTCAGCAGAGTTAACATTCTTTTGTAGAAAACAATTCAATTGTCTCAATTGTGTGTAGTAACATTATGTCATATGTTGTGCAATTACACACTGTTTTAAAGTTATTTAATGTTTAATAAATAACTCTCTGTATGTTAGGTATTGTCCGGTGAATAATTTTGTATGATGTGAAGTTATACTTTTCCAATTGCTTTTAAAGTCTTACACGAGTATCTTTTGTCTTAAAATAGTAACAAATGATATTTTCAATTTTGCCTATTGACTAAAACTGCCAAGAACTCAACTCAATTGTTGTGCCAAGAATTGGACATTTGAAAACCTTTTACCATTTGAGGGATCGCCAACATTAAGGGGGATGAATGGGTGTGTCAACTTTGTGGTACCTCACAGGATGGAATGAATATGAATGAAACACAGACAACACAGGTGGAGGCCGTGTTTTCACAGATGTCATAGAAGTCCTTTAAGGGCAGAGCATCATAACTGGAGAGCCTTCTGTCTCCTACAAAGACTTTGTTTCAACTGGATATCAATCTCTTTCCTGCTTCCTGGGGAGTGACTCAGGGAGTCGCCCGGGGAGCTGTGGGAAATATCTCTTTTGCCAGCACAAAAGACATTTCTTCAAACCTGGACCAAAGTTAAGTATCGACTTTCTTATGGAATCAACCACCAAAGAAGAAAGACACAACATAGCCAAGCTGTCTGTGATCTGTATTTCAGCTTTTTGCAGGAAAGACTGGGACCAGGAACTGAGAATGAAGTGGCTTTTTCCAAGCGCCTACTCCAGGAGTGGCAAAAAGCAGCCTTTGTTGGCCTCACCAAGCCAGCCGCACCAACAAGCCAGGCAGAAGCTAACCGGAGCAGTTCCAAAGAAAGGACAGCCAAGAGTTGCACCTCTGCAAGCCATGGGGAGGTATATCCAGAAGTGTCTGGAGCTAACATGAGCACCACTGCCAATGTACCTTAATACCCATTCAGACAACCTCTTGTCGTCATACCATTACAGGACAGTTTGGCAGTAGGGAAAGTTTTGAAACAATTTTGGTATTGTTTATTTTTATTTTGTTCTAAAGCTAAACAGAAGCTAGTGCCAACACACCACTACACTACCTACTGGCAGTTGTGAAATCAGCCAATAGGAAAATAATGTAAGATCAGACTGTAAGGCTGACCTAAGGCTACAATAAATGTACAGGACTGTTGCAGTCACCCCTCCCAAGTGACTGTTCTCACAGCAGGGGGGCCCACTGTATAAAGCCCCCTGGCCACGTTACACTCCGTCTATTTTCGCCGCTGCTTTAACAGTATAGGGGGACCTTTCTTCTTCCTCTGGAGGAACTGACTAGAGTTCAGACACCCAAGAACGTTTGCAGTGCCAGCCAGGCTAAGTAGAGTCTGTTTTCTGTGAAACCAACATTGGAACAGCTGACTGCCAGGGAAACAGCCTGCTTATCTTTCCCTCAGCTTTTGCAGGAGAAAAGCTGATCTGCCGGTTGACTAAGGACACAGCTACGCTAGGAAGGCCGTGCAGAAATTCCCAACCTCCACAGGCCGAAAGCAGACCACTGGAGGCATGTGTCAGGCTCGCCCCGGCCTGGTTTCCCAAACGAAGACTGTTTTACCTCTGAGCCAACCACTTCCTCACCCCTTTACCCTTTACCTTTACCCTTTACCTCACCAGGTAAAACTGGTTGGCAAAACAACCAGCTTTACCTTGGAGTGATTCGCTGCAACCTATTAAAAACTTTAGAGTCAAAGCATAAAACTTTGTTTTGACTGAGGTTTAAGACCTGGAGCAAACAGGCTAAACCACCTGCTAGCGTTCTTGAAACAAATCTTTGCTGATGTGTTTGTGTGTTTTAACAGTTACAACAAACTTTCGTACCATAAGGGTTTTATATTAACGTTTGTGTTGTCCGGTCCACTTATTACGACCAAATGGAGCTCACAAGTCTTTTTAAATTGGCGGCGAATGTCCGCTAGCATAGTGCTTTTACCCTCCTGGATCACTTAATACCCTAGTAAACATAACTACAGAGTTTAAACATAATGTTGGTCTTCATCTCGCTCCACCATCGTTTTGATGGTCTATGTGCATTATTACAGCATTAATAGCAAGCAAAATGTCGATTTAATGGTGTAACTTCATGTAACTTTAAGGTAAACTCAAGCTAGTGTAAACAATGGCCACAGGAAGTGCCCCAACAGGTAATTTTCAATCAATCATCTGCTACAGCGGCCACTAGCTGCCCAAGTTACCGATTTGAGTAATTAGTTCCTGGAGAAATAATTACATTAATAAAATCAAGTGTCCAAAGAGTTATTGATTTTTTTCTGAGCAAATCATTTTTTAAAATGTTATTTCCTCAAATAATGTTTTATCTAACTCAGATTTGCATTGTGAATGGGTTGAAACGCATATCAAAAAGTTGTTCTAAATTAGTTAAGCAAATTTAACCTCATTCCACATTCTTTAAGATAAACTTTGGTTCTCTAACTTAAGCCTGCAATGAACCAGGATTCACTGATGGTTTTCAACTATCTTATTTTGTCCTTCTTCCACAGTTTGCTCACTCCACAGTAGAGCAGGCACAGGTCTGAGCGGTATTAACATGCCTTCCTTGAGGTTTACAGAGCAGGCTAGGATCCAGCACCGAGGGAGTAGCCACTGTCATTTGTAAGTTATAACAGAATGCATGGTCTATGGAGTCCAAGTCCGTATAGTAGCCAGTCATCATCACAGGCTAGGAAGTCTTTGTGTTCTTTGAAAATGCATTCCATCTGAATTCACCCATTTTCAAGATTTTTCAGCAGTGCCACATCTACTGTGCAGTATTAGATGTCACCATGGTAGTTAACCGTTTATAGCGATCAGTGTGATTAGGTCACACATCTTCACAACATATGAGTTAATCTGTGGGACATATCACTAGTGAGGAGAGGAATCTGATGAAAGAAAACTGATGAAATGTTGTGAGAACTTTGATTTAAGATTTAAGTTAGCTTATTAACTTAAAAGGTCCCTATGTACTGTTATGATGTGGGGGGCCGCACATTCTGATTTGAAAATTTTATTTATAGATCACTGCATTTATGTGAAAAGTGATGAATGCAAGATTTAGTCCCCGTTTTATATATATGCAAGCTTTATAAATGAGACCCTAGATCATGCATTTGTCTCGGTTGGGTAAAATGTTGGTATCAAATTATGTAAATTTTATTTCACCACAACTATAAGTGTTGGCATGAACCATCTGAGGTCCTGAACAGTGAAATGGGGTGAGCTCTGAAAACTAAGCCAACCTGATTAACTTATGGCACAAGGAATTTCAATAGGAGCAAGGCTATGATTTGGCATACCTACAACCTTCATTGTGAAACTTAATGTGTGGTTGCAACTTTATCTGCAGAATCAAAAAGGTTCTGTGACAACAGAATCTTAACTAATTTTTGTTTGGTGTGATTTCCTTCCTCTGCGTCTTTATGCTGCACTGACAGCTGGAGTTGTTTGCCCATGCTGCCTGAGAAAAAGTCAGCTGCCAACTCTCCATCCTGAATACTAACTAACGTCCACTGTGTGTGTTTGTCAGAGGAAAGTGTTGTGCCATGCAGGGCAAAGACAAACAGCTGAATGAGACATTGTGTGAAGTCTGAGTGTGCTTGAGTGAGCCAGTGAGTTTCTGCTGTGTGATGTATAAGAATGTGTCTATATGTGAGCCCAGTTTCCAAACCTATTCCATCTCAGAGCATTTAATTTCTCCTTTGGAAAATTATAACCAGCAGAGGTTTTCTTTTCGTCTTCATCCTCTCAGTTCATTGGGAATATATTTGCTAACGAACTAGGAGGATGATTACCTGACTCCGCCAGATAGATCTGCTCCGCATATCCATCTGGAAACCTTCCGTTGAAGTAATTTTGGGAAGGGGCGAAAATACTGGTTAGCTGATTGGCCTATGTTGGTGATAGACGGGCCAAATAAACCAATCAGATTCGTCGTCGCTCGTAACAGAGCAACGACGAAAACACAACCACAAGCCAAGCTACTCTTGCTGCTGCAGGTAAAGGCTCGTTAGCTCAGCAAAGAAATACTCTGTAATTCCGATAAAACTTGCTCGATAGCCGCGCTAACGCTAGTTTCATCGGCTGAAGCCGCCATGTCTTTAGACTGATTTGTCGCTTCTCGTTGCGTCACACCTCAACCCGCCTCAAAGCCAACGCTGATTGGACGTTCGTTTGGTGAACGGCTCCAAATTTTCTTTAACGGAGGGTAGCCAGACTGATCTGCGAGTGAAACCTTGAAAGCTCGCGAGATCAGGATGGTCTCACGAGGCTAGGAGGATGATATTGATATGGGGTGAATTACAGTAGTTTTAAGTTCATGATAGTCTGGAGCTTTAGTAGTTTTGGGTTTTTTCCTCAACATTCTAATCAGTTGTCACATAAAGGTTACGAGTTGTATCTTTTAGATTTTGGCAAAACAGTGACTTGATAGACTTATTAATGAACTTGGAAACATTAGTTTAAACTTCTTGAATTCTACAGATCTTAGAAATAGGTTGAAAGAACTTTTAACATTTTCTTTATTAAATCTCTAGTTGTTCCTCCTAGACCATGACCAAGGGGAGTTTCTGATTGTCCTGAGCATGCGCAGAAATTACATTTTGTGGTTGGGGGAAATAAACTGGTTATTTCTGAAAATATATTTTTGTTTTTTGAGTGAAATGTACCATTGTAAAATCTACAGATGGAACCTTTTCAGGACTGGATACAGTATACTGAATAATTGTCAATTAACCTGGTTTAAATATCATGGGCAAAATATTTTTAATAATCAGTTACAATAGAGGTTAATAGTAATATTATTATAATTCACCACTTAAAAACCTGCACATTACTTGAGGGTAATTATTACCATGTGAATCAGAAGTGGCAAATTTCCCATCAAGTAAATCGGTCATAGTCAACTTTTTTTTTTTTACATTTTCTTTATCTTTCTTTATTTCTGCAGTGCATGCTAGGGGTGTGTTGGTGACAGTGCTGCTGCGTGTGGTGAGTCTGATGGAGAAAGTAAAAACTTTCGTTTCAGGTTTTTTTTGTGATCTTTCTCTTCATGTATAGGTTTCCTTAGGTTCTCAATAATTTTTTTTGCATCTATCTCCTTTACTCTGGTTCCAATATACCAAAGCTCTCTGTGATAAGAGCTGTAAAACCAAAGAGTAGATAACAGTCTCATCACACCCAAACAATAACAAATCCAGATACTATGTAAAAAAAAAAAAGTGCTGTTGGCCTTTCACACCAAGATTTTCAGCAGCCATAACATCTCTAATATAGCCAGAACAAACTCATTGCTCTCCTTAATTACCAAAAGAGAGTTTGGTGATTTTGTCAAAGTAAAATTTATTGTGTTCTCATAAGAAGAACAGCAGGAACACAGTCCCTCCAAAACAGTAACAGTAGATATAACAAACTCAGTAGCTGCACAGGGAGTCAATGTTTTTTTCCAGGTCCTACAGAGTTTAAAATTGATGCTTCTCTCAAAATTTCATTTAACACCTCCATACGCATCATACTGTGAGGATAACATTCCACAGAGACCCTAAAGGGACATTGAAGGGAAAAAAGTACTTTCTCGTGCACACCACGTGGTGCATGAGAAAGTAGCTGTTGCACACCAGCTACTTTCTCATGGGCACCAGAAAGTAATTATTTTTTCTTTCCCTTCAATGTCCCTTTAGGGGCTCAGTAAAATCCTGTTACGTGTTCTCGATAGAGATGAGAAGGGAAAAGGTTATGTTCAAGACCTGGGTATAAACACCAATTGCAGCCAAATCTCCCATTGAGTTCCTTGATATTTTGCAATGTGGCATGCATAACACTATCACACACACAATTTTTTTAAAATACATAAAACTGTATCATTATGCCTTTTAAACACCACCCAAAATCAGTGGAACTTGCTGTCACCGCTATTTACTGGTATGAAGGTGTGGCTCAAATGTCTACTTGTCTAGATAGTTATTCTCAATTGCTAAAACCGTAACCCCTGTTGTCTGAACCCAATGCTGAACCCATTTATTGAAATAGTCTTTTATCAAAAACTTCAAGCACTTTTCTATATAGCTGGAAACAATATTCAAATGTATTTTCACCTTCTTAAACACATTTACACTGTGATATACTTGGATTGCTTAACGGTAAGCATAGGTAGCAAAAGTTAAAATCAGTGCAGGCAATAGTTTGGTTTTGTAGTAAGAATCATATTTTGTGAATGTAGTATGAACAACTGAGTTTGGTGTTTTCAGTTTAGAATAATCTAATGGATGGTTTTAAAAAAATATTTTTTTTTTTTAGCGAAAAGCATTATGACATGTAGGCATATGTGCTGTCAATAATCATATTTTATGAATCAACTTTGTTTTTGAAATAAAAACACAATTACAATTTGAATACATACACTTTCTGATATTGTCTGCAGTATATTATTACAATCAAACATTTTTAATCTTTCTAAATTCTTCCAGCAAGCAGTAGGCCTATATCTTCTTTCCCTTTTAAATCAAAAATGTACTACAACAAAATGCTCTATTGTCTCACCCTCTTCACAATATTGACAATTTCCTGCATTATGTTGTATTGTGAATAAAATGTTCTTATTCAAATTTTATCCTTTAAATACAATTCAATATTCTAGGACAGTAAGAAAATCGGCGCGCACCTGGGTTTCTGCCCCTGCACGGGGCTTCTGGCTTCGCGGGGCCGAGCCGAGGGGCCAGCCGAGGGGCCAGCCGAGGGGCCAGCCGAGGGGCCAGCCGAGGGGCCAGCCGAGGGGCCAGCCGAGGGGCGCCCCGCCCCAGTGGCGGGGCGCCCCTTGGGCCCTGGGGCCCATGGCCGGTGCCACTTCAGCGTAGCTGGCTGCCGGTGGAGCCCACATGCTCGCCACGCAGCTCCTGGGGGCTTCGGCATTGCGGTGGCTGGGGGATTTCCTCTGGGTTGTCTCTCCTCTTTCCTTGGGCGGGGGGTTTCCTGTGTTGGCCCCTCTTGGGCGCCCTGCTTTGGGGGCCCCTTTGGCAGTCCGGGGTTATGGGTCCCCTGGCGCCTGCCTTTGTGCTCGGGGAAGGTGGGCCTTTGGTTCTTCACAACCACTATTGAGTAATTATCTTCTGGATAAATTTCACATACACAAGTGCATTCTCACAAACACCCACAGGTGCTGGGTTCCAGGTAGTATGTGTTCACTTCTATACAGAAAGCCCGTAATTAATTAATTTATTATTTTTTTCACTTTCTTTTCTCAGGTATCACATTACACATGTCAGCTTAAATAATAATACATATATTTTAGCAATGGTATCAAGGTGTTACTGTATTATATCTGTTGCTTTATGTCTGTTGGTTGTGCTGTTCTTTTTGCATCTCTTTCCAGGTGATGAAGCAGACGGAAGACGTTTTATCATTCATTCCCTTTTATCTCTTCATTCTTTAACCTCTTCTCTTTCTTTTTTTCTCTCTTCTTGTTCTTCCTTTACTCTCCTACTTTCCCATTATAGTGTACATAATTTTAAATTCTTCCCGCAGGAATCAAAATAAAACTATTTACATGCACAAATCAAGCGGAGCACTATGGCGAAAGCTGATTGCTCCACTTGTGAAAGTAAAATCTGTCGAGCTCTATTTGGCATTAGGCCATCAATTCTTATTGCCACATTGCTGGACAGGACACTGGGAATAATAATAATAATAAAAAAAGAAAATCAAAATCTAGCTTGTGCAGCTAATGGATTTCCAAACAAGCATGCTCATCCAATCAGGCTTTGACAATAAGCTGAAGACTCGTGTTGAAATGTCCATCCAATCACATGTTTCAATTTGCTGAGGTCCCGCCTTCCTTGTTGCTGTTGGGAGCTTTCCAAGTTTGTTCTGCCAATAAAAAGAAAAACTAAATCCCCCACTCACTTGTATTTTTAACATGCAAAAAATAAAATGTATGTATTAATTAGACGGGTTAAGGAAAACAAAGTCATTGTTGTAACCAACACATTTGTGAAGTGTACAAAACAAAATGCTTTTTGACCCAAAGTTAGGTAGAACATAGAGTGATTGGTAAATAAAAACCCTACAAAAAAACTGGAGAAAGAAAATTGGAAAACCTTCCTCGCCCTGATCCCCAAAGTAATTGGTAAGCAAATATGTTTGTTACATGACCTTTTTCACACTAAACCTTTAATTAGTGAAAAGATGTCCAATTTTCTGCAATGGACTGGCTAACCTGTCCAGGGTGCACCTCTCGCCCATTGACAGCTGGAGATAGGCACCGGCACCCGCCGCGACCCCAATAGGGATAAGCATGTTGGAAAATTTATGGATGTTCAACAAGCTTTAAAGAAGTGGCTTGAGGCAGAGAAACCTCATCTACAGAAATCAAAGGTACGTATATGAGAAAGCTATAACAATCTCCGTGGTCCTCTGCCTCATCTTCCACTTATGCTGGGCCAACTTTTGAATTGTGCTTGTCTGGCATACTTGGCAAAAGACAGCATATCAATAAGAGGGGTAAACTATGGAGCCGTTTCCATTTTGTTTCCATTTTCATGGAAAAGGAAGTTGTGCTGTGCTGCTGACCCACCTCTTTTCTTCTGTGTTTGTTGGTGCAGCGCCACCACAGGTGACTGGTTGAACAAGTTAGTCATAAGGTTTGGTTCGTTTGCAGCATAAAAGCAAACCGCACCAGCTGAAAATATACCATTTGGTAAATGCCAATCAAGTGTTTTCCTGTTTCAGGCTCCAGTTGTTTAAGAGAAGGAAGATAACCAGACCAACTGTGACCGTCCAATATAAGGTGCTCACACCCTATACTCTCCCTCTCTCTCTCTCTCTCTCTTTCTCTCTGTCGCTTGCTCGCACGCACGCTCGCACGCACACACACACACACACACACGCACACACACACACACACCTGTCTGTCTAAACTACCTGACTAGCATGCTGCCATGGGTTTTGGTTCATAGTAGCAGATTTTGTTTTGTTTTGTTGCACTCAGAGATGGACGATGAGACTGGAGATCTAGATAAGGATACTTGAAGAAATAAAAAGAAAAGCAAAAAAGTCAAGAAACTCCAAAAAGAAAACCTCCTATACCAAGACGGTAAGTTCAGAACTCTGTCACAAAACAGTTGCCAAATAAATTCCAATATCTGACTTATTTCTAACATTGCAATGCAGGACTGTCAGACACTGTATAAGGGTGTCAAAGAAGCAGCCCAGGCCTCTCAGCTGTCATCTGGCTCTTCTTCCAGCTACCAATTACAGCCAAAAGAGGGAAAGGGAAGCCTGTTAAACGTAACTGATATTAAAGGTCATATGAATAGTTTTACTTCCTGGACGTATGATACAATTTGCGGTTTATAGTGAAGCATTTTGTGATCTTTAGGAAGCATTGCATGCCATTTTAGTTGTATGCTGTGGACTGCCAAGTCTGTTTTCCTCTAAAACATAATGATTCTGTTCAACCTCTTGATGGTCTAGATGACATTAGGAGATGGATGGCTCTGAATTTCCTTTGTTTTAAGGAAAAAAGACAGAGGTTTTGCTTTTTTAAATCCAGCAGTACAAACAATGTTCCTACGTTAGATGAAAAGAAAAGAAAAAATCAAAAAATGGACTCCAGCCTCAAACGCACACGTAAATGCTGTGATCAAGTCCTCCTTTTTTGAGTTAAGCCCCTCTTGTCTAGACACCAGCTTGAAATCGTCGACCATGCTTTTATCACTCCATGCCTGGGCTGTTGTAATTCTCTTTTGATTTTGTGTCAGCCAGGGCACTCTCTCATGGCTGCAGCTGGTACACAATGATGCAGCATGATTTCTAAGTTGTAAAAATAAACGTGAGCACATTACTTCAGTTTTGGCGTCCCCCCGATGGCTTCCTGTTAAGTATGGAATCCATTTTAAAATCATTTTATTTGCTTATAAGTGTGAAAAAGGGCTGGCCCCTTACTATTCATCTGAACTGCTACATCCTTACATAACTGTGTGTGTTCTTAGATCAGCAGACCAGATGCTTTTATCTGCCCCAAAGTCTCTTTCTAAATCGAGAGGAGACAGAGCTTTTGCACTTCTGGCTCCTAAGGTATGGAATGAACTGCCACTGGTGGTCACAAAGGCTCCGTCTCTTGATGTTTTTAAAAACACAATTTTTCTCCTTGGCTTTTAACTTAAAGTGAGTTTTTATCTGTTTCAATTGCACATTTTGTTTTGTTCTGTTTTCTTTCTTCTATTACTTTATATTTATGTGTATTTTATTTATATTTTTTATACATATGTGTTTTGTGCAGCACTTTGGTCAGCTTCTGTGTTGTTTTTTGCTCCAGAAAAAAAAATGGTATGGTATGGGGGGTCACTTGATGAAAGCAACCAGACAACCGTGGTTTCGCTGGTCTCCTCATGGGATCTGATTAAACTATTATCTTTCAACTTAGACCTTGTCAGAAACAACCTGCATACTATCTCTAAACTTACAGTGATACAGGAGATGACTTTGGAAAACTTCTTCAACATGGACAAGAAGAGATAAGTTTGAAAGAAGGGAGCATAGTCGATGTGTAATGATCAGAGGGAAAGGACCCAGAATTCAGCCAGACCAGCAGAGGTTTCTTTTAAAAGAAGCTTTTTAATCACAAAATCAAAAGAACAGGGGACAAATCCAAACTGGCTGTCAAAACAAAAAGATGACACAAAAAAATTAACAAACGAGCAGGGCAGACAAGGCAGGAACAGACCGGACAGAATGGCTCAGGTTTCTGGACGAAAAGGGGTCAAAAAGCAAACCAACGTACAGAATTTGCAGGCGGAGACTCACCCAAACTCAACAGGACAACCTGGCACTGATGTCTGGTCTCAGCAGTTTATATGGAGGTGGAATCAGGTGAAGCCGGTGAGAGGTGATTGCAGCAGGGGTGGAGTTAGGCAGGTGTGCAGAGTAAGTAATTAGACCAGACATCAGTGCTGAGGCTCAAAACAAGAACAGATCAAAAATTCAAACCTAAACTAAGAAGCTTCTGCAGACATAACTAAAACAGTAAACAAGAATCCAGACTAGACATAACTCAAAAAACAGCCAGCTAATAAAAGACAGGAGAGAGAAGGAAAACTAAAACTAACATAAACCAGAACAGAACTCAGAATATTACACGATGATGGAAACGCAGAACCCAGGACTGTCGCCATGCACACTAGGACGGGAGGAGACCGCTGGCCCAAGTCCAGATAAGTCATTAGATCGACAAGTGACTGACAATATAGATAAAATGCAGGACATCCCTGTATCCCCATGCATGACTCTGGACTGTCTCTGGATCTTCTCCCCAGCAATAAGTTGTGATTGGGACACGACTTCTGTGTGTGAAGGACTGACTAAGATCCTCCTGGAACCACTGCATGGATTTTGTGGTACTGTCTGGATTCAAGATAGCTTAGTGGCTTTAATACAGCGTTCCTCAATCTCCACTGTTAAACTTAGAGCCACTAACCTGTTCCTCTCCCTCAGTGGTTCCTGAGTTCGCTCCAGAAGATTCCCACACCGGCCACACCTGTTTAAACAAGTCTTATAAATCTGCTCATTGTATCTAGCTCAAATACTGGGTCTAATTCGCCATTCATTACAAAGAGACAACTTTATTATTACAACCATGATTAAATCTTGGAACAGTTTGACGAAGTTGTTTGGGATAGAGCATTCACTTTGTTGTTTGAAATCACTTGTAAAGAATCCGGATCTGACAGGGGAGGATAATGTAACCAATTTTTATTTTTTTTTAAATGGGAGGAATTGGGAATTCACAGAGTTTTCAACCTTTGGGATACTGGTAAATTTGAAATAATTTGAGAACCTAAAAAATCAATACGATCTACCCAGAAATAACTTTTTTAAGTACCTCCAGGTTAGACACTATGTACACTTCAGAATGGCTATCCTTGGTCTTCCAAGAGATATAAAGCTAAAGGCGGAAATTCAACTGAAGAAACTCTTGATTACCCCATCCAATCGGAGGCTGATCCGCCTCTGATGCAGCCAATCCGATTCAAGCTACATCTCCTCGAAACCCAATCATCATCAGCGTTCACCTTTAAAAGCAATTCCAAATCATATCTCGGCCTGCTTTTCAGCAAACGCAAGAACCAGCGCTACGATGTCGGATTTCGATTCAGACGAACATGCCTCGTTCTTCGATCAACAATCAGAAATCATCTTACCTTCAAATCCTCCTGCAAGAAGAAGTTCTCGTCTAGCCGCTCTTTCATCTCCGTCCTCCGCTCTGCGCTCCAGGGGTATCCAACCAGGCTCTGACTTAGACTCCGCTCAACTTTCTCAGTTAGCCGCCTTACTACCTCATCAAGATTCATCTCCATCTCCCAACCCATCTGCTCCTCCGTCTGCTCCGAATCCAGGTCGTAAACGGTCATGCAAATCCTCTGACCCCCCCGCCAAACGCACTAGAGGTCGCTCCAGCTCTATCACAGCTCAAGCTACTGCCGCGCCCGGTCCCTCTCTCCGTTCCGACGCAAACCCAGGTCCTTCGTCAGATGTCCCTACAATGCCGGCTTCCCAATTCATAGCGGCACCACCCTTCCCCAACCCTTCCGCTGTTGATCAGTTTTCGGCTTCACTTTGTTCCACCCTGGACTCTCTAAATCGCTCAGTTGTAACTCTGTCTGCTCGCCTTCAAGCCCTGGAAAACCCCCACACTGCCACGTCATCGCTGCCTTTAACTTCACAGTTGGATCCCCTCCCTTACCAGCTCTAGGTAAGATGTATCTAACCATGTTCTTATATAAAAATTTTTTTTTTTTGCACTTTGCTCATTATGCTTTGTCCCGCCCTTTCTATCCAGGCAGATCATATATTCCTATGCATTCTAATGTCTCTCCTCGCCTCCGCTCAAATATTATTCAAGGGAAATATGTTAATTTAGTCGCACTCATCCTCCCCTCCTGTGAAGTCGAACACCAAGTCGCCTCAGCAGGCGACATGACAGCCATTTTCAAATCATCCGATCCCCGTTTATCCAAAGATCTCACCATTGGCCAATTCCTTGCAGCTTTCAGCATCTACCGGGACATTATTTGCTCAGTCTATCCAGACCGCAGGATTGAGCTCGATAATTACCTTGCATTAATAGCAGATCTTCATATTAAATTCGGCAATAACCTCTTTTACCAATACCACAAATCTTTCACTACTAAAGCAGCTGCAACCTTGGCCCAATCCGGGGTTTGTTTGGACTGGTCTGTCTTGGACACAGATTTATTAATCATGCTGACTCAGTCCATTCCCTGTTCTTCTTGTCATTTATCTGGTCACCTCAGCGCATTTTGCCCATCTATTCCTTTTAAATCTAGCACTCAACCTATTCCTCTGCTCTCATCTGCATCTGTCCAGCCTATAGACCGCCGAGGTAGAAACGTTCAGGTATTCAAATCCAGACCCATTTGCAATAAGTTTAATGAAAGTCTATGCACCTTTCCTAATTGCAGTTTTCTCCACATTTGCAGTTATTGCGAGGATGCGCATCCCAAGTCCGTCTGTCCCCGCCGTGCACGCTTCACGAGAAATCGTTCCTTCAAACCTTAATAGCCCGTCATCTTTCCACCCCCATTATCATTTCTGAATTGGCAGATTGTCTTATTAATCATCCTGATCGCATTTTTGTCAATTTCATTCTTACCGGTCTATCTCAAGGTTTTCACGTCGGAGTTTACAACCCCCCCTCCCTTACCCACGTCTCTCCTAATCTTCAATCCGCCTTAAAAGAACCAGACATCGTAGACCAGCTACTTAACAAAGAAGTGTCCA
The DNA here is from genome assembly GCF_011125445.2 of Fundulus heteroclitus. NCBI lineage: Eukaryota > Metazoa > Chordata > Actinopteri > Cyprinodontiformes > Fundulidae > Fundulus > Fundulus heteroclitus. The sequence continues at coordinate 39,056,390 of NC_046383.1, read as the reverse complement.
AGGGTTTTATGATTGGTCCCTTCAAAACTTCTCCGTTTGCCCCTTTCCGTGTGAGTCCTCTAGGGGTAGCTACCCGTAAATATTCCGGGAAAAAGAGGCTCATATTGGATTTATCTGCCCCTCATTCTGGCCATCACTCCTCCATCAATAGCCTCATCCCTCTTTCCTCCTTTTCCCTTCACTATGCTTCCGTAGACCATGCTATTTCCCTGATCAAGATCTCCGGTCAAGGGGCCTGGCTGGCTAAAGCTGATATTGCTGACGCTTTCAAAATCGTTCCCATTCACCCCTCTCAATGGCACCTGTTTGGTGCTAAATGGAAGTCCTTATTTTATTTTTCTGTCCGTCTCACTTTCGGCAGCAGGAGCAGTCCTTGCTTGTTTGACAAAATCTCAGAAGCTTTGTGTTGGATTCTCCTCAATGTAACTCATCTCCCATGCGTTCTTCATCTCCTGGATGATTTTCTTCTCATAGATCCTCCCTCCATCAGGCCTAGTTCGTCACTTCATAAACTAAAAAAGCTCTTTAACCGTCTCGGAGTTCCTCTGTCCGAAGAGAAAACCATCGGCCCCGCAACAAAAATAGAGTTTTTGGGCATAGTCCTTGATTCAGTGGCCATGATGGCATTCCTGCCCGCAGACAAGCTGTCTCGGATTCGCGAGATTTCTCAGTCTTATACTTCTGCATCAATAATTTCCAAACGTCAGTTGCTTTCCTTGCTTGGTCATCTTAATTTTGCTATGCGCATCATCCCCCAAGGTCGTTCCTTCATTTCCCGATTACTTGACTTGGCTCATTCCGTTCCCTCCCTCATAGATCAGGTTTCTCTGGACGAAGGTTGTCGTTCTGATCTTTCTTTCTGGGCTAGGCTACTTCATGACTGGAACGGCAAATCTTTTTTCTACGATGACATTATTCAATCTGCTGACATGCTTCAATTCTTCACGGATGCTGCCCCATCCGTAGGTTTTGGGGGGTTCTTTCAGGACAGGTGGTTTGCCGATTCATGGCCTTCTTCTCTCGCTAACTCCCAATCATCTGCATTATGCGAGGTTTACCCCATAGCTGTAGCTTGCCGTCTGTGGGGCCCGCTTTGGAAGAGAAAGCGCATATCCGCTTTCTGTGACAACACGGCAGTTGTTGATGCCATCAATAAAGGTCGCTCCTCCTCTCAGTCACTCATGCCGTTCATCAGAGGAATAACTTGGCAAGCAGTCACTAACAACTTTATCATATCAGCTCGTCACATTCCCGGTCATTATAACTATGCTGCTGATGCTCTTTCTCGTTTTAAATTTCAGACCTTTCATCATCTTCGTCCTTCGGCCGACCTACATCCGACTCCTGTTCCTCCTCTAGAGGAACTAATCCTCAATTAACTCACTCTCTTCATACTTACTTACTTTCCTCCAGTTTTTACATTAAATCAGGTTTAGCTCCTTCAACCATCAGAACTTACAATTTCGCATGGCAAATTTTCGCAAAATTTTGTTTGAGTCTCCACATACCTTTATACCCATTACTCATTACCTCCATTCTGGCTTTCATTTCGTACTGCTTTGACAAACGCCATTTTAAAGTTTCTTACATTCGCAGCTTACTAGCTGGCATTAATTTCTTTTCAAAATGCCATAACCCCGAGTCAATTAGTCTTTTCAAAAACCCCTCTATTAAGCTCCTTCTCAAAGGTTTGGTAAAACATTCTATTCGCATATTTGATTCACGTAAACCTATAACCTTCCCTATCCTTAAGAGGCTTTTATCCTCACTTTCATTAAGCCCTTATTCTTCCTACGTTAAGGCTCTTTTATCAGCCACTTTTTCAATGGCTTTCTATGGCTTCTTGAGAGTAGGTGAATTCACTTCTACCAATAATCATTTCGATCCTTCCCGACATCTTTCTCTTTCAGACCTTCGTTTCTATATCGACCATTACAAAATATTTTTGAAACATTCTAAAGGGAAAGGCTCATGTTCTATTTCTATCGCACGTATAGATGGCCCCTTTTGCCCGTTCATCACTATGTTTAAATTTGTTCAAAAACGGCAAAAGTTTTTCCCTCATTCCAAAGCCCTTTTCGTCACGCCTGAGGGTTCTCCTATGTCAGCACGCTGGTTCCAAGATCATCTCAGAATATTATTAGAATCCTGTGGCCTTTCATCCAGTCATTATTCCAGCCATTCATTTAGGATAGGGGCAGCTACAACAGCAGCCGCTCATGGAGTCCCCGTGGCTTCTCTCCAGCAGTTGGGCCGATGGACATCATCAGCCTATACATCATATATCCGCCTTGAACACTCATCAATCCTATCAGCTCAACGCTCCCTCTGTCTGTAGGGTAAGCTACTTCGAATACTGGTGGTGGTTCTGCGTTCTCTGCCATGCTCCCTGTGTTTTCCCTGCGTTCTCTGCTATGCTCCCTGCGTTCTCTGCCATGCTCCCTGCGTTCTCTGCCATGCTCCCTGCGTTCTCTGCCATGCTCCCTGCGTTCTCTGCCATGCTCCCTGCGTTCTCTGCCATGCTCCCTGCGTTCTCTGCCATGCTCCCTGCGTTCTCTGCCATGCTCCCTGCGTTCTCTGCCAAGCTCCCTGCGTTCTCTGCCAAGCTCCCTGCGTTCTCGGCCATGCTCCCAGTGTGTTCCCAGTCACGCTCCCTGCTCGTTCCTTTCAGTGCTCCCTGCAATATTCCCTCCTAGGCTCCATGCTATGCTCCGGCAATGTCCCCTTCCGTGCTCCTTGCCATGCTTCCTCCACATTCCCAGTTATTATTAATTTATCACATAGCAGCGTGTATAAGGAAGTCCTTCATTACTTATCCTTCTCCTTTTCTCTGCTTTTGAATATGTTGGCGTTCTGGCCTTAATCATGACAATTTTTGGGGGGAAATATCCCTATTCTCATACATTTGCTATCTACATTAAAGTATAAATCAGCGTTCATGTTTCCTGCTGGGCCTGAGCGCCAAAGTTACATCATTGTACCAATAAAATTCTTCTAATTGCATTTTCTCTCTTTGTGAGTTTTTCAGATTGAAATAAAGCTAAAGGCGGAAATTCAACTGAAGAAACTCTTGATTACCCCATCCAATCGGAGGCTGATCCGCCTCTGATGCAGCCAATCCGATTCAAGCTACATCTCCTCGAAACCCAATCATCATCAGCGTTCACCTTTAAAAGCAATTCCAAATCATATCTCGGCCTGCTTTTCAGCAAACGCAAGAACCAGCGCTACGATGTCGGATTTCGATTCAGTCAACCCACCTCCATCCCCTTCTCCACCATCGTAGCAAGCTTTCTGACTTCTCCTCATTGCTCCGTCAACCTCGCCTTCCAGAGTATAGTTCCTCCGGACTCTCATGAAGTTCACTGTCACTCTCAAAACGGTCCGGCAGAAGACCGCCATGTTGAGCCTGGTTCTGCCAGAGGTTTCTTCCCAAAGGGGAGTTTTTTCTCTCCACAGTCGCTTTATGCTTGCTCATCATGGACAGTTGATGCAAAATTTTGTTATCCAAGCTGAACATTTAACCCAAGTAAATCACCTTACAAACCAGCCTCTATGGATTAACCAACTTCATCCATATAAACTCCACCACCAGTTTCAGGCCCGGGGGAAATATCCCTATTCTCATACATTTGCTATCTACATTAAAGTATAAATCAGCGTTCATGTTTCCTGCTGGGCCTGAGCGCCAAAGTTACATCATTGTACCAATAAAATTCTTCTAATTGCATTTTCTCTCTTTGTGAGTTTTTCAGATTGAATTTAATATACTTGAAAAAACTATTTTGGACAGTCACTGGCATACCCACTCCATCTCCAGGTTTTATATCACTATACAGCATCTCAATGAGGATAAGTCGTCAGGATTGAGAGCATTGTGGACAACACTTCTGAAAACAACAATAGACTCCGAAGCCTGGGACACAGCAATACTGTTGTCCTCTAAAATATCCATTTGTAATAGATATAGGGAGATGCAATATAATCTCTTACACAAAGTATATATATCTTCCTACATGTACAGTAAATACAATACAGGGTTCTCTCCTAAGTGGCCAAAATGTAAAATATTAAAATAAACTGTAATTCACTGTCACTATCTCTGGGAATGTGAAATGATTCAGTGGTTTTGGCAGGCAGTGTGTATTGTGGTCAGCTGGGTGATTAAACAGCAGCGTCTACCATTTTTACACTAGATGAAGGATACATCAATGTGGCCAAATAATTAAATTTTGGTTTCATCTAACCAGAAATGTTCATCTTTTTTCAGATGAGATGATTAAGAGATTAGAATACATAACACAGCACACAAATACTCTTGCTATTGATTTGCTGTAAAATCATTTGAAAGACTGACTATTTTATGCAGACAATGTCAAGAAAGTCCAAATAACTTACATCACAGAGAAGATAAGAAATTCCTCTATTGTCTTACAATGGACAAATTGGGCGTGACAGTGGCAAAGACTCAGATAGAGTTGCACACATTTTAAAGCAGTGAAAAAACAATTTAATCTAATCTATGGCATATGATATAATCACGTTAACAGTGGGAAAAGAACACCAGCCTATTTATAGAACAATATGAAATAATATACAATATGCATGATTGTACAGCAACATCTCGAACTAGCTAAGGCGCGTGCAAGTTAACCTTAGCATTTGAGAAACAGTGTTAACGAGTCACGATCAGATTCAGATCAGAACCGGTGCACCTGTTAGCATGTTGTAAACGCTTACTGAATCTGTTATAAGCAGCACAGATTATAAAGTCCAAGCAGCTGAGAGCAATGACCAGCGGAAGCGCTCCTTTGAGCATCTGGGATGCACTAATCTGTCACTAAAAGTAAACTTTTTTTTTTTTAAAAAAAGGACACAAGGAGACAGGCTGAAAGGCGAATATTGTGGCATACAGTATCTGAAATATAAATAGATGAATTCAGACATAGTACTTTTAAAATGGACTTTGAATGTATATTTTCTTTGGGTTTTTTTGTGTTCCCTTGTTATTGTTCTTTGCAGTTCTTCCACAGAATGTTGCTCAGGCTTAAATGCTGTTGCCCTGTTAAGATGTTTAAAGTTTTTTTCTGACTCTAAATAGTTTCAAATCAATATAAATGTCTTTTTGGTTAAATATGTGTGAATATGTTTAGGATGTCTTTATTCATAGCTGGAAGGTTATTTTAACAGAATCATTTCCTACAATAGGAAATGAGATTAACATGTGATCACATCTTCCTCCTATGTTATGAAATGTGAATAATTTGATATTCACAGGACCTGACTTGAAAAAGCATATGGAGGCCCATACATGTGGATCTGAAACAGTTCAGGCTGAAACCAGGGGTCTGATGTTCAGTGTCAAATTTTGCTCTGATACACCAAAGCGTTTGGGAGTTATTAGCCATCAAACTTCAGGATGGGACACCTTTATCCTGTTACAGTACGGAGGTTGATGGTCGCACAGACAAATGGGGACTCGTTCTTCTCGTTAGGGTGAGAAGAAGGAGCTGTCCAAATGCTACATCTCTAAGAGCACTTTTTACGCAAAAGTTATTTGTAGAGAGCTGTGCATTTGCATGTGTTCAGACACTGTAGAGCCCATGTTCAGTGTCGGATTTCTTTCCGATACGCTGAAGCGCTATTTGCCGTCAAACTCCAGAATGGGACATCTTTTTACCTCCACCGTTCGGCGGTTGAAGGTCAGGTATGGTTGGGGGATTGTTCTTCTCGTTAGTACGACATGAAGGATGCGTTTTAGAGAGCTGTGCTTTTGCATGTTTGTAGACACTGTGGAGTTGATGTTCAGCATTGAATTTCTCAAAAGCACTATTCAAATAATCTCTCAGTTATTTGGCATCAAACTGGAGAGGGCAAGGGAAAACGTGTGCGAGGTATAGGCGGCCACCTCTCATCTTCCCCTTTCCCTACTCTTAAACATTCTTGCTTTTTGGTCCTATAGGGAAAAAATGGCTTCTTAGTTGGACTTTGGCTGTTTGGCCTTTGGTCTCTTATTACCACCACCTGCTGGACTGAAGGTAAAGTGCAATTTTCTACACAACTTCCCCCTTCTTCAATAGCTTGATTTAAATAAATGGCCCGTGACATTTCTGGGCATTGGAAACAGCAGCTTTTAAATTCTCCAGGATTTCTTCTACCTTACCTTTAAATCCCAGTGCCTTCAGTGGAAAAGGGGTCTGTTAGCGTAAAAGACTATGACCATGATTTTACAAAAAGACATGAACAAAAACATATTTTTTCTCACTTCTTCCTCATTGTACCTGTGACCAAAAAAAAAACTATCACCTGCCTTATTGATTACTGTCCTGTTGGTCTGACCCCTGTCATCATGAAGGGCTTTAAGGGTATCCTCCTGAATTACATCAAGGACGTCATCCCTGCTGGTCTGGACTGCCTGCAGGAAGAAACACTCTACTGAGGATGCTGTCTCAGTGGCACAGTTCTGACTCATCTGCACCTCCTTACACCTGTTAAGATGCTATTTGTGGACTTCAGCTCAGTGTTCAACACCATGCTTTCAGTTATGCTGGCCCTGAAGCTCCACAACCGGGTATTATCTGCCCCTGGATCTGTGCCTCAGTAGCACCCCCAGGTGGTGAGGATAGGGAAACTCACATGCTCACTCACTGCCCTGTTGAGCCGACCATAAAGCCAGGTCCTCCTCGGACCAGAGTGTGAAGAGACAGATCTTAATCCAGTGCCACACCGGAGACCAGAATGCAATGAAAAACTGTGAAATTGAACTAACACAGTATTCATATGTAGCTTTTGTTTAAAAGCTATATTGTAAAAGCCATGGGCTGCCACTCCAAACTGTGTGAAAATGTGTAAGTGTAGAAAGATTTTGAATAAACTGTACCAATCGTGTTGGAAAAATAACCATATACGCACATAATTTGCTATAGCTGCATTTCTGCTCCTTTCAGACTTTGAGTTTGTTAGGATATCAACGAGGTCAAGTGGAACGAGCTGTTTATCCCAGAACTGCATGGCACACTTGGATAGCACTGACCCAAAAGATTGGCTTTGATAGGAAAATATTAAGTTTATTATAAAAGGCACAATATGAATTATCAGATTCACATCCAGGCAATACAAACACTACAGATTATCATTATTCTATCTATGTTGGTGAAGACATGAGGGCGGTTGTGAATGAGGCAGAGTTTCATCAAGTGGTCCAACATTTTTCCCTCAGCTGCAACACTTAAAGCACACAGGGGTTCACGCTGCGTCTTTACGCATGATCCAGCTGCTGGATTTTACCCTCATTGGTGCGCTGCATGCGAGGGATAAACGGTGGGGAAAATAAATAAATTAAGACTGTAGAGCTCCTTTAGAAGAAGAGAATAAAAAATGGATCTAAGCTAAAGCCCCTGATGTTACAAGTTCCTTAAAATGACCCTTAAAAGTGCGCACCTATATTACATGTAACGTAATTTTGCGTACCTGGCGCAAGGAACCACGCCCACCGAAGCACCGCTGGTTCTGTGTCGTTAAAAACAAGAGCATGAAACACAGCTACTGACTCTCCTATTCATTTCATTTGGGACATTTTAGGCCCGTTTACACTACACTTTTTTAACCGAGCCGAGCCGAGACCAGTCTGAGCTTGGATCAGTCAACCAAGCCAAGACGACCGTTTACACACCACACTATCCCGGTTCCTAGATGTAAAAAAAGAAGCAGGAAACAACAACAGACACTGAGGTTCATCACACTGCTAAGCAGAATCATCTCTGGAAACCGTGTGGCACGGTAAGGAAGCTAGTATTATTATGAATGTCTGAAATTTGTCTGAATGGAGTGTGAATCGGGACGTCATCGGGGATGACGCGGTCTGCTCATGCTCTCTTTATCAGATAACCAGGCCAGAAAAAAAAACCAGGCCGAGACCTACTCAGGAACTGGTCTGCAGTTAGCGCGGTCCGGTTATGTTTAGCGCGGTCCGGTTCAGTCTGCTGACCGTTTACACACAAGAGTTATCTCGGTTACCGAGCTTGGATTGGTCTCGGCTCGGTTAAAAACGGGTAGTGTAAACGGGCCTTCTGGTACGAGTGGAAGGACATTAAACATAGTGATTCACGTTTTGAAGGCTGGCCGCTGATAAAAGCACCTGCTCCGAGAGGGCGGGGGGCGCAGAAGGAGCAGTGAAGCACAGAAACACAGCGCACGTAGTTAAAAAATGCAGAATAAATAAGAACGAAACTTATAAACAGACTAATTGGCATTTTAGACTGAATCTGGTTAGCAGATCTGTTTTCTGTTCCAGCGTGCAGCCATGACTGGTTCTGAATGAAGACGTTATCTGGGAGCCGCTCTCCCCCCATGCCTCCTGCTCCGCAGAAGGAGGAGTTTAGACTGAGCTCTGGGTGGACAGAGCTGTGAACGGGTCATCAGCAGCCCAGATGGGTTTTGTTATTTTTAATTTATTTGGTACAAACATTTACTCGCCATGTGGCAGCTAGTCCTCTGAAATTCACTCGCCAAACGGGAAATTTACTCGCATTTGGCGACTGGCGAGTGTTAATTTCGGACCCTGTGTACAGCCCTAGCATGGGTGTGTACCTAGATCCCTATATAATGTTTGTGTGATGAGCAATCGGGGCTTCTTGCCGATCAAGAGTCCATCAGCGCTGGTGTGACTGTAACTGTTTCTCGGTCTTTACGTAGATAAAATATAACTAAAAGTATACCTGTCTGTTTTATGCATCCTACATTCAAGGTAATATTTAAGTGGGGGTCACCTGACTGGGTAAAAAGAGCTGGGTCCACCGAGGGTGTTTCACCACAGACGGGGTACGGTGAAGACAGTAACAAACTGGTGAGTGATTAACAGTCCTGGGCAGTTGTACTCACTTCAATCTGTTTCTTAGATGATCAACACTGAAAAATATTGAAACTTCACTGGTTTAAATCTAAAAAAGGCTTGGATAAGCGTGTTACACTCTGCTTCCCCGACCAGATGCTGGATTACCAAGAGGAACTGGAAATGATTTGGTGTTTTTCCACCCCTGTGATTTTTTTTTTCTTCTTATGGAAGGACATGAACATTAGGTTGTACAGAGTTTAATATATCTAAATACTTAAGGGCTTCTAGAGGTTTCTGGATTTAAGCATACACCGCGTCTTACTTGTAAATCCAACTCTTTCAACATGAGGTTAGAAAGCTGTTAACAGTTTTTGCCCAGTCTCTCTTTCTCATTCGTGAACAATGAATTCTGACCTTAACTGAAGCAGTTAGGCATTCAAATCTTTAGATATTGTTCTGGGCTCTTTTGGGACCTCCTACTCTTGGAAAGGTTTTGCTAGGCGAGCCACTCCTAGGAAGGCTCACTATCTTTGAACATCCTCTCGATTTGTGGATAATGGCTCTCATTATGGTTCCCTGGAGTCCCCAAGCATGAGAAATGGCTTGATAACACTCTATAGACTGATGGATGTTAATGACTTTTTTCTAATCTTGTCTTTAAATGCTTTAAATTGGACATGATGTGGTGTTTTTTTAGATGCTGTCTGAGAGATTCAGTTGAAATTCTTTCTTGATTCTAAAGGTCAGGCAGTGATCAGGTCTGGGTGTTTCTAGTGAACTGGAACTAAAGGTGGGTAATCACAGTAAACTTTATTGAAAAACAAGGGGATAGTTATGTTTTCTACATAGCACCAGGTTATTTGGGACAGCTGTTTTCCATTTATGAATCTAGCTAATATAAGACAGAGTATATGACTGCACCATGATAATCCAGTTTATGGGTTAGAGTTGATTGTAAGGTAAATATATAAGAGAAACACATTTCATTTAGGCAAGTTTGCTCTGTTTCTTCTGAACATTGTGTTGCTCAGGTTTATTTTTAGACAAAATATAATACGTTTCGAAGTGAAGCTTTGAAAGGTTTTTGCATGGGTGGGTGTTAGAGCTTTTCCACTGACTGTAGCCTCTCTAGACTGCGAGGCTCTTTTTGACCTGTGGATGTGCTGTTTTCAGCTCAGCATTTGGCCCAACACTCAAAATGCTGTTGTCTGAAGAGGGTTCAAAGGCTTAAAAAGAAAATATCTGACTGCATTGATCTGCACTGATGGCATTTCGAGGTAAGAAAACTCTTCAGTTTCCATAGATTTTTTACAGCTTTTTCAAGCACTTCTCTGTGATTGTTTCATGGTCAGAGAGATATTGAAAAGCCCTGAAGATGCTTCTCACACTATTGATTTATTTTGTAACTTTGGCAGTCTTGGACCCGTGAAGATCTTTCTACAGTAAAGATTTCTGTATGTTTTGTTTTTTTTAAAGAATTTTTGCTGGCGTATAACAGCTTTGACCCTGTTTTAAGGATAAAAGTCAACAAAAGCATAAGGATCAGGAGTCTTTTGCTGTCCTTTGCCGATGTAATCTCAGCACTAGAGATGTTGCTATGCTGCAGGCCAGACAGCATTCAGACAGAAGATATCTCAGATTACTCCGTCTGCTTTTTTGCTATGCAAATAGGCTGCCTTCCTAAAGAACTGTTGGTATGCCATTCATGGCAAGTTATTCTGATAAATTGTAAATAAAAACTGAAGCCAGTCTAAAAAGGTTAATTCTGCCAAGAGGTCAAAGCAAATAAAAACAACTTTAGGGTAATTGTGTGTGCAGACACCTTGTTTGGAGTAAGCATGAAACTGCACATCACCCCACAGACTGGTAGACTTCATAAATACAAATGAGGAAATATACAGAGCTAATGTGTGTTCAAGCATAGAAAGAAGTCTAAACAAATAACTCCATACATGAAGCTATGAGGAAAATATTAGAATAAATTGAACACACTGAAACTATGACTACAACTGTGACAATATCTCCTGTATGGAGAGATTTGCATGCACCCCTCAGCTGGGATTTTGACCAATTCTTTCAAACCATTTTCATATGTTGCAGGTTCTGGGAGTCCTTTCTATGCACTCTGATCTCCAGTTCTTTCGATAGATCTTAATTGGATACAGGTCAGGTGATTAACTGGGTTATTTTGACAGTTTTCCTTTCTCTGAAACCAGGGAAGAGTTGTGTTTGCCGTGTTTTTGGAACTATTGTCTTGTCTGGATATCTACACCTTATCGTCAAATATTTATCAAGACGTTGCTGGTAAATTCCTTCCCACATTCTTTCAATTATATAAAGCCTGCCAGTAACATATGGAGTAAGAAAGCCTATACCATGAGGCTCCCACCTGTAAATGTTTTTGGGATGATGTGCAGACACATTCCTCCTCCAGACATGGTTTGTCCAATGACATACAAAGAGTTGCAACTGTCTGCAATGGGCCTGCCATTGTAAACAATTAAAATAACAAAATGTTTGCTGCTAGTGGTTTTACACAATGAGCTAAGAACAGGCTTCACTTCACTTGTGTAACTTCAAATTAACTTAAAATATGAGTAAATTAATAAATCAAAGTGCTTTGTATTATGGTAAAAAAAAGTTTACTCTTTACAAAATATGTTTTCCTAAACATATATTCAGCATTGCATGCTATTCTCTTCATGGAAGCCCAATGAGTACATTGGCAAAATAAAATCCAGATTTTCCAAAAATAAAATCTTTAAAAAACTTTATATTCAAATTAATTAATTAAATCGATTTATCAGACCCAAGATTATGGGTCCAACTATCATCTGCAACAATTACAAGTGCTGCTATAACCTTTATAATCAGTATAATTTGCAACAGGAAGACATTTTTTGGGATGATATCTTTGCTTTTGCCAGTCATACCACTTTGTGCAACATGCTGGGGATAAAAAAAAAAACAATATATATTGTTTCACACATGGCAAGCCAGCATGAAACCTTTCTAAATCCTGTCAGATTTTAGCTGGTTTCTTGGATTTGTATGCCTTTTATTTATTTAATTTAAACTGTGGTGGTTGAACTGTACATAATCTGAATCCAGATTATCTACATCTGGACATTTTTACCAAAAAACCTTCCGCGACTATGGAGGACCAAGTCTTCCAGATCTAAAAATAAATACAGAAATAAATAAATGCTCAATAAATAAATAAGCATACAATTAATTGCCACCAAATTAATAAATGTAAGTAGAAATTAAATTATACAGTGAGACATAAATGTATATATCTCTTTTAATTAGCTTATTCTTTTATTCGCCTTTGTAATAATTACCTTATTTATTTATTGTGCGTTATAATCTTCAACTTTATTTATTAATTACTTATTTTTTTTAAGTATTTATTTTTGTGCATGTTATAATATTTTTGTCTGTTTTATTCTTCCTTTGTATTTTTTTACCCTATATATTTCTGTGATGCTATTTATTTCTGCCTGTCGCTTTTACATTTCTGCCTGTCCTTTTTACATTTCTGTATGCATTTCTGCCTCATTATGCAAATGAGGAGGGGCTGTGTCTTAAGGGCTCAACTTCTTCCCATTGGTTGGTTAGCATTTTACTGCATCGGTCAAATCTACATGGCTTTTCCCCGCACTAAAGCATTGTTAAGTAATGTCAAACTCAGCAGTCAGACGTTCAGTGTCAGACCTCTTAAGGAAAGCTGCTAATAGACTGGAAGAATTAGAACGCTGTACATTTGGGATCTGAATGTTTTTCTGAGGTTTCAGATTCGGTTTTTCCAGATCAGTAACTCATTGGCGGATGATTTATTCTACAAAACAGACACCTCTCCGCAACCACAGCAAGGCAGGCAGTGAGCTACAACCATAGTTTCCCCAAAACGAGTCTCCCATCGCGTTGGGTGAATTACATTAGACCCTATGCAGAGCTCGCTTGATAAGAAAATACTGTAGTTGATTATAAAAGTCCCGTTGACTCCACGGAGTCAACAGGATCTAGCTCATGGTTGATCCGGTTGAGGGGCTCCGATTTCGGCCAGCGTCTCTCAGCTGCTCCATCCTCCCACACGCGTGGTGCATTTAGGGACCGCCAAAAAACTTTTGAACCAAGCACTCTTGAGAAACAAAAATCAATAAATTCCGTATTTTGTGACCACCTATGACAAAACTAATATAAAATCATGCCTCTAAATAACATCTGTAAGGCACCCTTGTTTTTATTCCATTTTAAGCTATTTTCAATTTTTAAGATTTATTCAAAGACAATAGTTGGCTGAAGTAGTAGAACAATTTCACAAAGAATTTGAGTGAGTGGGTCACATGACCTGGAAGCTATTGAAGAAAAGTCCAAATTTTTGTCTTGAAAATTGAAAATAGCTTAAAAATTAATAAAAACAAGTGTGCCTTACAGATTTTTATCTATTGGCATCAATTTATATTACTTTATCTTAGCTGGTCACAAGATAATATATTTATTGATTTTTATTTCTCAAGAGAGCTTGGTTCAAAGGTTTTTTGACGGTCTCTAACTGCACCACAGCGTGTGGGAGGAGGGAGCAGCTAAGAGACACTGGCCGAAATCGGAGTCCCTCAACCGGATTAACCATGAGCTAGATCCCGCTGACTGCGCGGAGCTGTAATGTCCAATATCCAAATTCAAACCAACTTCACTGCGGTGCTGGATCATGCGTAAAGACGCAGCGTGAACCCCAAGTGTTGCAGCTGAGGGGGAAATGTTGGATCGGCTTGATGAAACTCCGCCTCCTTAAATTAGACCAACATGGATAGATAATGATAATATGTAGTGCTTTTTATTGCCTGGATGTGAATCTGATAATTCATATTGTGCCTTTTATAATCAACTACAGTATTTTCTTATCAAGCGAGCTCTGCATAGGGTCCAATGTAATTCACCCAGCGCGATGGGAGACTCGTTTTGAGGAAACTATGGTTGTAGCTCAGTGTCTGCCTTGCTGTGGTTGCGGAGAGGTGTCTGTTTTGTAGAAGAAATCATCCGCCGATGAGTTATTGATCTGGAAAAACCGAATCTGAAACCTCAGAAAAACATTCAAATCCCAAATGTACAGCGTTTTAATTCTTCCAGTCTATTAGCAGCTTCCCTTAAGAGGTTGGACACTGAACGTCTGCCTGATGAGTTTGACATTACTTAAGCTTTAGTGCGGGGGAAAAGCCATGTAGATTTGACCGATGCAGTAAAATGCTAACCAACCAATGGGAAGAAGTTGAGCCCTTAAGACACAGCCCCTCCTCATTTGCATAATGAGGCAGAAATGCATACAGAAATGTAAAAAGGACAGGCAGAAATGTAAAAGCGACAGGCAGAAATAAATAGCATCACAGAAATATATAGGGTAAAAAAATACAAAGGAAGAATAAAACAGACAAAAATATTATAACATGCACAAAAATAAATACTTAAAAAAAATAAGTAATTAATAAATAAAGTTGAAGATTATAACGCACAATAAATAAATAAGGTAATTATTACAAAGGCGAATAAAAGAATAAGCTAATTAAAAGAGATATATACATTTATGTCTCACTGTATAATTTAATTTCTACCTACATTTATTAATTTGGTGGCAATTAATTGTATGCTTATTTATTTATTGAGCATTTATTTATTTCTGTATTTATTTTTAGATATGGAAGACTTGGTCCTCCATACACGACAGCGTCAGCTATTTCCGGACGACTCAACATGGATGGTGATAGGAAGGTGAGTATTAAACTTATTAAATTGTTTATTTAATACTGTCAAACTATTGTTGTCTTTAATTTGAGAATTAATTGATATGCTGTGATGACTTTACAAGTTTTTAACACCATTTACGATGGTACATGACATGGTGTTTTTCAATTGATAATAGCTTATCTAAGGTACATTTATACCTGACCCAAGCATTTAGTGTTTTTATGTGTGTGTATATATATATATATATATATATATATACATATACACATATACACACATTCATCCTCTTCCACTTATCTGGTTGGGTCGCGGGGGTAGCAGCTTAAGTATATATATTAAATTTTATTTATGTAGCGTCAGTTCATCATTCCTGTCATCTCAAGGCACTTTCCAAAGTCAAATTCAATCAGATTATACAGATTTCCTATGTAAGGAAATTTTGTAGATTACATCAAGTTTTGACAAGCAGCATTCACTCCTGAAAGAGCGTGAAGCCACAGTGCATGAAAGCTATGAAAGTTTTTCCAAAAACGATTCTGTGTAGATGGCATTATTTTAAAAAACTATGTGGGAGAGATACGTGTGTACACGGCATCCATCACGTTGTATAGAGAGCATCTGTGAACATTAATTGTTAGATCTCACCAGAGGTTCTTAACTCAGGTTAGGTATCAACTGTTCTAACACATGAATCTAACATGCTTTGATCTAATCCATCCATGACCTGGCTGCATGTATAGGGTGAGTGTCCTGCTGGAAGAGAAACACCCTCCCAGTCTGAACTATTCTGCAGCTTTTAACAGGTTTTCTTTCAGAATTGTCCTGTATTTATCTCCATCAATACTTGCATAAAATCTGACCAGGGTGACCATGCCGAAGCAAAGCATGCTGGGTAAAAGGTTAAATCTTTATCTTATCTGGCCAAAACACTTAATTCAACATATTTACTGTATCTTTTATTTAGTTTGGAGCAAAATGCAAATAGGACTTCTGATAGCTTTTTGTCAGTTGTGTTTTTACTACCACACAAAGGCTCTTCCACTCTTCCACAAAGGCCAGATTTTTAGTGTGGAACAAATGGTGGTCCTGTCAACAGACCCTCCCTTCTGACCCATGGATCGCTATACTAATTTAGTATAATGGATTTAACAGTGACTTTTAGGATTTAAAAAAAAAAACAACTATTGATAATGTTTTACATTCCCAACACATAAACTTTATGGCTGTAACATGATAAAATCAAGGGGTCTTATTACATTTGCATTCTACTGTAATTAGACTAATGATACATTAGCTTAAGTGGAACCGGCCATAGCCATTTGTGTGCGGTATGCAAGAGTATGATTTGCCTCAACCGCCCAACCATAATTAAAGGTTTAATTATACTTGATTGCAGACTATATATATATATATATATATATATATATATATATATATATATATATATATATATTTCAGCTTGATAACCAAGCACTCAGTCATGTGTGCACAGATGTGGAATTAGATTACCACTCAATGCATTCAACATAACAAATTATTTATTTCTTGACATCTGTCTGGCCTTACCTGTTTTGCTTGGTCAAATATTCTTTACCCTGAAGCAGAGGAAGCTGTGATCAAGAAATAACTCCTAAATGCAACATTGTGTATGCAATGTCCAGCTGCATTTACTTTCTTATGTCCCTTGGCTTCAACTGAATCAAAGGACTTTAACAACCTTTGCCATGTATTCTGTAAAGAAAGGTTTTGAATGAGATTAGTAAAAGAGCAGCACATTGAAAACATGGCAAATCCTTGGGGGTTCCATGATTTACAACCTATTTCAAGAAGCTGGTACCAGCCAACAATGTTACTTGGTCTTCTTAGAAGTTTGACTGAAATGGTGACCATTTTCTTTATGTTTTTGAGAAGTGTGGCTGACTGGTGTGAGGTGCTGGACTTAGGCTCCAGTTTCTATGGAGGCCTGGGATCAAATCCCACCACTGCTGTTCTTCCTTAGAGGAATAGAGAGTTTCTTTCTGTTGCTTACGAGAATGAAAATTGAATAAGCTTGTCAGACAGAAGAAATAACGTTCCCCCAGTTGAGCAGCATTTTGTGTTTTCATCTGCCAGGAAGTGAACAAACTTCCAAATAGACCTTGCTCAGTATCTAATCTTACCTCTCTCGCTTGTTCTCTCATTTCATCAGCTAGCCCAAAAAACGTAAGTAGCAAGCTAAACCTTTCAAGATTCCCCAGGGACTGCAGGGAAAACAGAGTGGCACAGCGGGAGCGTGCTTGGCCCATAACCCAGAGGTCGATGAACTGAATCCATCCTTTGCTAAGCCACTGTCTATGCTTTTTTGGTACAAGTAGGACATAGTGAGAAGGTGCAGTTCTTTAACCAAACGGGCTTTTCTCTTGCCTGACCTTTTGAACACCTAAATTCTGACGGCAAGTTTATTCGGAAAATAGTAATAGGAGTCTAACAGTTGTTTTTTGTATTGAAAGCAAATAAATCTATGAGGAATGATGCATTTTACTGAAGGAATCAGCTATACTTATACAGTTACAGTATCTGTTATTAAGCATTTTGCTTTATCTCAACAAAGCAAGCAAAAGAAATTTAAACCCTGAACATAAAACAAGATCGGAGCTACACCATTCTACACCCAGAAAGCCCACATGACCAGAAAAGAGAGAAATGTTCCTAAAAACAACATTCAAAGCAGCTTTGTTCATCAGCACAACACAGTCCAATTATTTATCTGTGATTTTATTCATTATATTGACAATACTTAAATCGAGGGGGAAATAAAATCATGTTCTTACAATCTTATTGAAAGTTCTGTTATACTATTCTTTTTACACTTTCTACACAACATGACAAAGAGTCAGTCTATTTTGTGAAATACATTAAAAGATAACAGACAACAGAATATAAAAATATTTATTCTCACTTTCTCATGCTTTTGAGTCATTAATCTGAGATCCATTGATCTGTTTATTTGCAGAAGACTTATTTTTATGTAAAAGGAGACAGGAATGCAAGGAAGTAAATCAAATTAAGTGTCCCGCATATGTATTAAAAGTTTAAATATATATATGCGCAACTAGAGTACACAAGCTAGAAATACCAATGGATCTAGCATTCAGTGAAAAGATATTTATTATTTATTTAAATAGTTCACCTGAAATGGCCTCTCCTGTTAGAAGCCAAATATCATATGCTAACTTCAGCTTCTGACAACAACAGAACCTGCATGCCACCGCTGGGCTAGCCATCCGGTATTCTGGGTGCTAGCTTAATGGGCCTATGGTAATTTTGGGTGGGGCCGTTTATTGGTATTGCTTATTGGTACACAAAACTATTAGTCATGATTGATTCTGGATCGGACCAATTACAGCAGCTGAGGGTCGATGCCTCCTCTTGGGCCATTGCTGTTAATCAATCAACCATATGCAGAGAAGGGAAAAAACAGAACAACATGGAGAGTGGCAAGAAACAAAAAGAGTCGCTGCTGTGGAGGTTTAGAGTGTTTTTCTTTTATTACATGATGAGTACATAGTCTATAAAAATATAAATCTCTCACAATTTGTCATTAATACATTTTAATATTCATCAGTGATCATGCCTGACCTCTGTCTCTGCTCAAAATGCCATTTTTTGTCCCGGTCCAGCCCCACTGCATGCTGATAATATTAATCTCAACTGTAATTGAAGGAACATATTAGGATCAAGAATCAGAAGTCTTTATTGTAATTGTATAACCAAAAGGACATTTTGGTGAGATATTGGCTCAGAATTCACACAAAACACACAAACACAGCAAGACCTAATGTTCAAGCTGAATTCACCAACAACACTTTCTTTGAAGGATAAAGTGTGCAAATAGTCTTTAGCATCTGCTAAGATTCAAATGTTGAGTCAAGAAAGAGAGACAGCAGTTGGTTTACAGAACAATGTAAAATACAGTGCAATTGGATGAATGTACCAGACAAACCTCCCTGAGAAGTTAAAATGTGCAAATAGTCATTTACAGAAAGATTAGCATTCATTTTCAGACATTTGGTAAATAGGTTTTGAGTCAGGAATGCACATTTATACTCTCATTTATTTGCTTAAATGTTTTTTCTATTCATTATTTTCTTTGTTGTTGCAGCAGCACACCCATCAGTAATGGCCCCAGCCAACCACATGTGGCCTATTCAAAGATATAAACTGTCTTCCCTATTTCTCTTAAAGGAGCTTCCCTTACCATAATTTGCACAGTACCTACAGTCCACTTCATGAACATACTTGATTAGCTTTTATCCTGTAATTCTACCTGTACAACAAATTCTGGACTATTAATGTCAATCCCAGTTGTTCTTACACTGCATGTTCATGCTCATGATTCCCCTCTTTCTCCATCTTGAATCATTATATTTATACATCCACATCTTCCCATGCTGTGCTTTATTTTCCTTTCTGATTAAAGTGTTTGCTCAGCTTCTTCATCTATCCCACTCTCTTTTCCCCCTGACAGTTTGTCTGAAGCAGCGGCCCTCATACTGGGACCCCCGGAATCCCGGGCGTCCATGACACACGGGTTGGGAGTATTAGAAACGCATGTTGTCGGGCCTGAGGAGGCACTGCTGAGGATGCGTTAGGGTTGAGCTAAGTAACACAAGGGACAAATGTTTAACTCCGTCCACTTCATCAAGTAAAGTAAAAGCCAAATCAGCTAAAATCAGGAAGTATGACAACAGTTACATTGAGTTTGGCTTCATCAAGAATGAGGATCTAATCTTCACCAAATCTCTAATATTAGGTGTATTTACTGTATACGTATTTTTTAAAAAACATACATAATTCCTAATGCATTTAACAGTACAAAAGGCTGTTTAAAAATACTATCAGCATGAGGAATCTAAAAGAGCCCAAGGAATTTTTTTTACCATTGCTAAGGGGTCCTTTGCCACGAAAAGTTTGAGAACCCCTGGTCTAAAGCATACTTCAAATCAACCTATGCAGTTCATGTGTAGGGAGAGTAGAAAGAACTAAATAGACAGATCCAGATTTTAGGGCCCATCCATCTTGTATTTCCTATTTGTTGGCCTGTTTAACCTACTCTCCACCTTCAACATTTGTGCTGTTTCTTCCCCTGAGCTTTAATTTCCCACCCTATCATTTAACAGTCTTGTTGTTGAGAAAGACTCTGTCATCTTGCTTTGAGAACTTTATCAGATCAGCTTTGACTACAAATAAGCTTCTGTGAGATCAACCTTTAAAGTGCCAAAAGCTGTGTATACAATATTAACTGTTACTAAATTCTACCTGCCAGTATTTTCTGCAGCCTGTTCACCGGTGCTTTTGTTTGTCACACTGATGAACCCAATGCTTCATACATTGTGGCGCAAATACATTAGGATTAATGTGTTCTAAATACACCAGAAGAATATTAGCCCTTTAATTAGTTTGATCTAAAAACTTTGTGTGGATATTAGGAACATTGCTTTAATGACTCATTATCTCTCATGAGGTCCAGTGTACCAGTTAAAACAGGAGCATGTCAGCTGTCATATAATACAAGCTGCATTACTGAACGTTATGGGTGACTGTGACATTATTTCTCTATCTATAAGCAGTCAGTGGGTCTAGAGGTAAGTCATGATTAGTTTTATGTCAACTTTGCGAGATCTGCAAATTTACGTGCCTAATCACAGGAATATTGCTCCACCTCAAGTTTGCCAACAGATTGAAGAATCCTCCCCTGCAGTCTTTGTCTGCAATTGAACAACATAACCCTGTCAATGGTTCAACTACAGGTTACCGTTGTGATTAAAATCTTTCTAAAACCTTCAGCTTCCTGCTTGCCGTCATCACTGAGGTTGCAATTGGGTCCAGTATATTGTCCTTTACAATAGAAGTAGGTTTTAATAATTAAAAGAATGATGATTCTCAGTGCAAGAACATTTTATAGAGGAAAAAACACATCAGTCCAGCCAAAGGCCTTAACAGTTGCTAGTTATGCAAAGGTTGTGTGTCTGGACGTGTGCTTGGTCGCTAGTGGAACCAATCCATCTTCAAAGAACTGTTTGTCTGGAGGGAGGATAGGCAAGATTCCCTGTGAATAAGGTCCCAATTACAACCTATCTAACTGTATTTGTCACACAAAAGGGTGACTAATATTCAAATTTTGTCTGAATCAAATTTTAAAAATGTATGAATGATATACACCAGAGGAAAATTCTTATTTATGACAAGGTTCTTATTGAGTTAAAGTAGGACAATTTCCAAAATGTCTGTTGTAAGTGTACAAAGGAGAACAAAAGAACAATAACACAATAGTCATTATAGCTGATGTTACATCAATATTAAAATACAATTAACAAATTCTCAAACTATGATTAAATAGGTTCCATGAGTTTTAGAATCACTTGTTTATATTTTTCTAAACTTCAGACATCAGTTATTTTTCTCAACTCCACCTCTCTTTCCCTCCTGTCTTGATTTTTTGGAGCCTATGTTTCTCGTTGTACATTTTCAGTGTCTTTGAGGATTTGTGAAAACCACCACAGCGGGCTCATCCTGTGCCCTTATGTAATCAGTTCAAAGCCTTACACTGTTTCCCTCTGAATTTGAGCCAAGCACAGCATTTCAGGAAGAAATCGGCCTCTTGCATCGGCAAGTATGCCTCCAGAAAGGAATTGTCAAAGAAAGGAGTTACTTGGCTTGCTGAAATGAAGCAGTATTGATGTGATGAGCAGCCTGTTTATGCTAAAAGTGGGAGGAAAAACGAACTAGAGATCCTTTGATTTAACTGCTTCAGTTGGAGTGAATGCTAGCCTCATGGCAAAAAGATTTGGCAGCGACACAAATTCTTTTCTTGTTTGGATCTTTGTTGTTTTTTTATGATTCTATTCTGTGTTATATTAGAACAATGGATACAATCATAAATGCATAGGATAAAAATATCTTTATTGTCCCACAATAAGGAAATTCAGGTGGGATAATGTCAAAGGTTTTTATTAGAAATAAAAAAAAAATATTATGGAACAATTTGTATTTAGCAGTGTTGACAGTGCTGGATATCAATTTCTTGCACAAATCTTAACCAATGTCATCCACTCATGTCTTATTAGAGCTTGGAGTTCATCAGCGTTGGTTGGCTTGTATTTGTCCAATTGCTTTTTTGCAAAACAAGGGCTGCACGGTGGGGCAGTAGTTGCTTGCTATTGGCTTGCATTAGGAAACAATGAGTTTAAAATCGTGCTTGGGCTCTTTCTGCATGGAGTTTGGATGTTTTCCCCATGCATGCATGTGTTCTCTCCAGGTGCTCAAACATAACTTTTAGGTAAATTGATGTCTCTAAACTACCCTGATGTGTTTGTGTGTGTGTGTGTGTGTGTGTGTGTGTGTGTGTGTGTGTGTGTGTGTGTGTGTGTGTGTGTGTGTGTGTGTGTGTGTGTGTGTGTGTGTGTGTGTGTGTGTGTGTGCATGCACACATGGTTGTTTTGTGTATCTTTGTGCTGCCCTCTGATGAACTGGCAACATGTCCACACCATACTCTGCCTCTCGCCCAATGAAAATGGGGAATGGTACCAGTCCACTCTGCTGCGATACCATGGCCCTGGATACAAAATTTTACTGTTTTGGTCTTGACTTATGGGGACAGGTCTGCAATGGATGCTGTCAACCTGGGGCTACACTTCATCCTGTGCCTCTTAGAGGGACCTGTTTGTAGATTTTATCTTGACCTTCAACATGATCAACCCTGACCTCCCACACCAGAAGCTCACCCAGCTCACAGTGCCACCCTCCATCTCCCTTAGCGGATAACCAGTTTCCTGACCCATTTCCGGCAGCAGGTGAGGCTGGGGATTATCTTTTCCCGCTCAACAACAGCCAACACCAGCAGCCCCCAGGGGTGTACACTAATGACTGCGCATCTGTGGACCCGTCTGGTAAACTTCTGAAGTTTGCAGATTACACCACTGTCATTGGTCTAATCCGGGATGGCGATGACTCCGCATACAGACAGGAGATGGATCGTCTGGTTCACCGATGCACCCAGAACCACCCGGAGTTAATCCTGTTGAAGACATTGGAAATGACAGTAAACTGCAGAAATAAATTCCAAATTCTGCCCAAGATCTGCAGAGAGGATCATAAGGACTGCCCTTCCATTCAGTCATGACCTGCACAGCTCCCGGACGATAAAAGGGCAGCTTATATAGCTGTCTACTCAACACATGCTGGTCACAAATTATTCAGACTTTTACCTTCAGGTTGGCATTACAGAGCACTGATAGCTAAAATGAGCTGACACAGAGCCAGCTTTTACCCCCAGGCCATGTCTCTGATGAACACCTTACAGCCAGGGTAGCCAGCCACTCTGCAGGGAAAGCACATTTGCTTGGTAGGTCTTTAACCCTCGCATGTGTATATGTACAGATACACATATATACATACTTACAAATATTTATGTATGAAAAAAACTCTAGTGTACTGTATGTATGTCACATCTGTGACATCCACAATGCCTGTGAACCATCTGTTACTTCCCCAGTAAATGCTTTCAACAGCTCCAACAACCTGTTGCCTCATGTAATATCCAATAGTCCCCCCAAAAGTTCAGATTAGTCAAATGTGATTTCGACAAAATCAGTGGAAACATTTAACAAGAATTGACATGAATGATTCACAATCTTTTGTCACTCAAGATCATTTATCTACAATTTTGGTTTCCCTAATTCAGTAAAGGCTATTTTAGGTTCCTATGTGCACATCATATTAACTTACATTAGACTAGGTAATCTAAGCCTGCATACTAATAAGGTTGAATTTGTCTACTCTACCTGCCTCCCTAAAAGCCCCCTATCTGTAACTCCGCTCACCACCATTCCATGGACAAACATCCATCACATACAAATTTACTAACCCAAGAGTCACAATAGGGGAATTTACAGATCAGGCCAGGCCTGGAAAACACTACCTTATCTAAAACATATTAAAAAAAACCCGAAGGCCCAAGTGAACTCACGCTCTTGGCCAAACTTAACAAGAAAACCCTGTTTTCAATCTGATAATTACCATTAACATTCTTCATCATAGAATAACAATGATCACACTACTTCAACATCACAGTACGACTGTCATGACACATTAAGTCAAACCAGATCATGTAAGTCAGTGAAATAGAAAAGTTAAAACTAAATTAAGTAAAATAAAATAAGGGTAATATGACATGTAAATAGGTCAAATATGCAACACAAAACCTTTGAGCTGTGAACAAACAAATGGCAAAAAATTATTGCGCATAAAGTGGTTGGCTTTGGATTCCCCAAGTGTTTATGTCATATCAGGCTAATTAATTGCCGTCCTCAGATTTCCTCTTTCACAGTCTTTTTGATCTAATGTTGTCTCATGGCTCATATGGGTTGATTCCATAGGGCAGTTCAGTTTGTGGTGTGGTCCCGGTGGTTCATGGCGCAGTCCAATAAGTCAACTCTTCAAGATAGTCCAGCATAACACACAACAGAGTGCAATTATTGTTATCAACATCAATACTGTCTCTGCTGCATGAATTCAACAGTTACTCTAAACTGCATCAAACATTTTCCTAGCCAGATATGCTTGTCCGCAATTTCTTTCATCTCAGCTTAGGTTAAAATGAACATATTCGAAACCACAGCAATGTCTCTGTCACCAAGACACTTGAAAAATACAACAATATTAACTTGAAACAAGTACAAATTAAAATTTTGAAATACAAAATAACATAATGAAAACACAATAACAATTTTAAAACACAGGACAAAAAATTAAAAGCACAACAACATATATAAAATGACAACAAGAAAACACAATGACATTAAGTGGTAGGTACCAATGTGCAACATGAGACATTGATGATTGGACGATTGCATCGTTTGGCTTTTGAACCGGAAGTTACCGATAACATTCACGTTTTCAAAAACCTGCTACAGGCAGAATAACTTCAAGTTCAAAAGTCAAAAGGCGCTGTTGTCCAATCAGCCATGTCTCATGTAAAAGAATACATTTTTGCTTTCATTCTGTGTAGTTCTTTTATTGATATTGTGGGTCTCTGACTAAGGAACATATAATATAATATACATTACTACTATAACTGAGTGCAACAGTAACATTTCTGACAATTCAACATCTGTTAGAAATATGTGAATGTAACCATTTTCTTTTTATGGGGCGACATGGCACAGAGGTTAGGGAGTTCGTCTTGCAATTGGCGGGTTGCCAGTTTGATCCACCCCACTGACTATCTCTGTCGTTGTGTCCTTGGGCAAGACACTTCACCTGCATTGCCTGCTGGTGGTGGTCAGAGGGCCCGGTGGCGCCGGTGCATGGCAGCCTCGCCTCTGTCAGTCTGCCCCAGGGCAGCTGTGGTTACTAACATAGCTCACCACCGTCAGGGTGGGAACGGGTGAATGACTGAACTGTAGTGTGAAGCGCTTTGGAGGTCGTCAAGACTAGTTAAAGCACTATACAAGTACAAGCCATTTACCATTTATTTAGTTACAGGCATATAGTCTGTTTAAAATGCTGGCTTACAGGAATGTTCTATTGTTTCTACTTCACAAAAGGTAGAACAGATGCTTCTCCCAGACGAGGAATCCTATACGTCTTTGTATGCCAAACTCCATGTTGTAGACCCCCCTTGTCCCTTCTTTTGTGTTTTAACCCCCATGTGGTGAACTCCTGAATCCTCCTGTCCCCTCCTTGATGTCCGACAATAAAGTAGAAAGACAGAGGTAATTAAGGGTTTATTTATCATAACCCTATCAACATCCTGATGCCTCTGAAAGATTTTCTGTGTCACCAACATTATTAAAAAGATGCCATTGGCATAAAAACGAAGTGCAGCACAAAGTAATGGTTCAGAACTGAGAGCGTCCCTCGTGTTGGGAAACGATGTGTGGGCTGTAGGGCTGAAACTAACAATTATTTTAATAATCGGATTAATCAGTCGATAATGTTTTCGATGAATTGGACAAAATAATTTCAATTTAAACCTCTTTTTTCCAAATTAAACATTTTAGACAAAACAAACAAGCACACAAAAAAATAGTTTGCTCAATAACTGTTCTGTTGCAATAAAAAAAATAAATGTTTCTATCAAAACTACACAAACGTATATATGAAAAAGGTAGCCACACACCTGCAAAATATGTAGGATACTTTGTTTAATGAAGTGCAAAAAGAACAGGCATTTTTGTTTTTTAAAGGCTTTGAGTTTTTGGAACTATAAGATAAAGATATCCAAATAACAAAATTTAATAACAGGATTGCAACATTAACACTTCCTTATTACCATTAATGTAGAGAGGAGGTAAACATGACCTTCCATGACTCTTACTTGCTGATTTAGTCACTCAGAGATGCACTGGAGGCTATGATTCCTGCTGCAGAGAAAATACGCTCTGAGGGTGTAGACCTTCCAGAAATGCATAAGTAGGACCTGGCTAGCCTAGCCAAAATTGGGTATCTGTCTTTGTTAGCCTTTCTCCACTGCAATGATTTTTTCTAATCATCTATCTAAATCTAATCATTTTAACATATTTTTAATATTGTTCAGTTGATTGCATTTTCTATTACTGGTAAACACAAATATTTTCACTTAACTCTCAGACAGCTCTTCCAATACCTGCCCTATTTTACCAAAGGAAATATAATTTTTAAGAGCTCTGCCTATATGCCTATTACCTACAAGAGGGAATACTTAAAAATATAAAAAATACCATGTGATTCAAAGATTATAACTTACGATTGGAATTAAAATTAGACAACTAAAGGTGCTAAAAACACATATCCTCAAAAGGCAGATAATTACATGGGCATGTAGCATATAAAATCCCTGTCTGAGTGCATTTCCTCCTGCCTCAGTCCCATGAAATATAGGGTCATGGGACCAGCCCATATCTTCACTTAAACATTGTCAGAAGATTAAGACTTGAAACTTGTTACTATCATAGTGTGCAAGTTAGATTTATTTATAAAGCATATCTAAACACTGCTTAATCTAATCAAACTGAAATTAAAAGTAACACAAGTACTTTATCACTGTCATTAACCTGCTAACACACGCAATGACAGACAAGCTACCAGGGAAACTAACATCACGTTTCCTCACATTGAAACGAAACAAGCATTGTGCTGCCGTCGAAGTCTCTTCATCATTTTTGAAGGCTGCAACGAGTTTCCTTTTCAGGTGCTGGATCATAACAGTGTTGCTCCCATGCCATGTTAAGTCACATTTGAAAAAGTTGCATGTTCTGACTTTTTTTGCTATGCAAAGCATGAAGTGCTCCCACACTTTAGAGGACTTCGGTCGAACTGTGTTCACGGCTTTGGTCATTTTTACTGTTGACTTTATTTCCTTTCGAAAGAAGCTTTTGCTCGCCCTCTGCTCTGACTGTCTCGCTCTGTGCAGCTCACTCTGCCGTCAACTGGCAGCCTGGCAGGGAAAACGATGCGCTGCAGATGACCTAATGGCTCAGCAACATTATGCATGACGCATTAATGGTGCGACACAACGAATCGGAGATGAAATTCATTGCCAATGCTTTTAAAAATTGATTTTCATCGATTTATCGATTCGTTATTACAGCCCCAGTGGGCTGACAATATAAGGGTAAACCAATGACAGCGGCGAAAAATTATATTAAAATAAATTAATCCAGAATTATAAGACATTTAATTATGCCTCTCCCAACAAAGATTTCTGTGGAGTATTTGTGCTCCAGCATACAGGCTCCTCCAGAAAAGGACACACCTTTCATGAGACTTCCTTCTGCAGAACTCAGCTAAAAAGAAGGAAAAACTCAGAGTTAGCCCAAACAACTCTGCTTGGTAGCAGGGTTGTTTCACTGAATAATTTGTTGTCATAATTTGACTCAGAGTAAAGTCTTTTGAGCAGTCAGAGCCAGAGAGCTGGGTTATGCAGGAATTTACCCCACATATTACTCTGGGTATCCACTAACCCAGCTTTCTGAAACCGGGCCCAGGTGTACTAAAGGGGCAAGAATGAGACAACCTCAAAAACTGTAAAGATTTTGCAGGTTGAGGCCACAGACATTTATCCGCTCCTCATTTTTTGACTGCTTTTCATTGATTTTGCATTTTACCATGGTTGGTTTCACTACAGGTAGCATTAGGTAATATGTCGAGCCTACAGAGGTTGCACAGGAAGTCCAACTTCACCAAGATAGCACATCTGGCCAAGGCCAGAAGGTTTGATGTTCCTCCCTTCACAAACTCAGGAGTATGTAGGAGATTCCAGGAGACAAACACTTGCTCCAGTAGAGCTGAAAAGGGGCTGTTGAAGGTCCTTAACCAGGACTGGTTTCTGCTCCTTTGTGAAAGGGGGAACAGAATAAGTTCTACAAGAGACGTATAAAGGCACCTTCAGGGTCCACTTGTGTGAATTTCTCTGACCAAACCATTAGAAACAGACTTCATGAGGGTGGTCTGAGGGGCCAACATCCTCTAGGCAAAGCAAAACAAGGCAAGTTTATTTATATATCACATTTCAGTTACAAGACAATTTAAATTGCTGTACATGAACAGAACATGAGAAAATAAAACATACAGAGGAAAGTACATTACAAGGGAATAGTAGCCGTAGGTCAAGATAAGTTGGACTAAAAACCTGAAGTTTCGGTTAATCATAACACCATAACAGTTTGAATTGAATGTGTAACATTCAGCTTGATTAAAAGCAGAACTTACAATATACTCAAGGGGATCTGTCACAGGAAATCAGGTAAAAAAATGCCACACCATTAATTTGAAAGGAAATTAATTATCCAGGCACTCATTAAGAATTTTGTTGATGTTTAACAACAATGATTTATTAAAAAAAGTCATAATATTACTAAATAACGATAGTTATTTGGATAAATAGCTCAATAACCAAAAAATCCTTCCAAAAGTAATTATGTTTAATTCCAAACACTTATTTGAATCAGCAAAGAACCTTAATAAATGAAAATCCAAAATAATGTCCGTAACGGAGTTCCGTATCCTCCAAAAACCAAAACAAAGGCCTGGAAATGTTTTCCCGTTTGAGTCCTAAGTCCCGTTTCAAAAAGAAGAAATCCAAATTTTAAAACCTCGTCCAAAAAGATAAGGAAAAAGAGTGGTACCACCAAAAATCCCCAAAAAGATAAATAAAGTCCAGATCTCACCGGCCGCGTCTTTCTTCCACTCGGTAGCATCTCTTTGCGTCGGGCGGCGTCCTTTTGCACCGGGTTTCTGGATACACGTTTCTGTGGCGCTGGGACAAACTTTGATTTCCGTGTTATCTATTTCCTCTCACTTTTAACTCATATTTAACATTTAATCAAAACAAAATCTACCGCTGCACAGATCTGACCGTGTGCGTCCTTTCTCACCTGTCGAGCCACCCCTTTTTATCCACTAATTACATTCACACCTGAAAACCAGCATTATACTGCCCAACATCAGTTTAAACCAGTGGAGGTTAGAAATAATTTTAATAAGGAAATAACAACAACTGTTCTATCAAACAGTTTGTCACCTTTCTACCTTAATGTCTTCATACAAAAAAAAAGAACATAGTGGTTATGTTACAATCGTAAACATTTGAAGGCAGCCATAAACAATTTAAAGTCTTTTAAAGTAACTCAGAGTTTCAGCACTTTACCTCTTGTAGTCCCTGTGCTCACTGCCTGACACCAAAGAGCTTGACAAAAATCTGTCAGAAAACATTGGAATTAGCAGGTTTTGCACTGGCACCCAGTGCCCACATCCACAAAGATTCTCAGAATCCTCTCAGAGAGCTCCTTTCTTAGACCAAAAATTCCTACGTAGAGATCTTGGCCTAAAGAAGTCATCACCTGGAAATCTGACTTTTTCATGTTAAAACTTGTGGTTTGGGCCTTGGTTAAAACCTTCCAGAAAAGTGACTTGTTTTTGTGTGGGCTCTTTGTACAAACCAGTAAACCCACAAGAGTGTGCTCTCCACAAAGCGAGATTTTGGTGCTCCGTCTAGATGTACACCACTAATGGAAGGACACCAATGTAATGCCTGTCTCTCGTCAACAACCTGAAATTACTACTTGGGTCGTCATCACTAACGAGTTAAAAGTAAAGATGTCCAAACATCGCACTTATGTCAACTGCTCTGTTGTCGGTTGCCAAAATAAACATCCAAATACGTTGGTCAGTGTTCTTGTCATTATGGACTGAAAGCAACTCTAAACAGGTATTGTGAAAAGGTCCAACATACAACAACAATTTAAACAACTAGTATACAATAAATACAATGACTGGATGCTGTAGACAATTAAAGAATTTAAGCGTGTACACCATCCCTACAGTGATTTGTGTTAAGCTGAAAACACAAGTGGATCAGTAAACATCCTGAAGAAGGACATGAAGGCTGGTGGACCTGGATGTTTGAGAGCCTGCAAGCTAAAGTTTTGTGGCAGCTTGTCATCTGCAGATGATTTCCAATGTATTGCTTCTACCAAAACAACTTTCAAGGATCTGCCAAGGACCTTTCGAAATGTTCTTTTGTCCCCAAGGATTTCTTCTGAAGCCGCATTGTTTGAAGAGGGAACAAAGGAACTAAAGTGGATCTCTGGACCGGTAACATGTTTATTCTGTCACTGCCAGGCAATTAAAAAAAGAGCTCTATTTTACTTTCTACCTCCTGCTTGAATTTGTCTTTTTTTAAATACAATTTTAGAGAGTAAACCAGGGAATGTCTTTAAAATGATTTTTTTTATGCTGCCATGGAAAGCCAGCCATTGCTGTTTGCTGTATGATAGATGCTCAAAGACTTCATTACAGTTTTAAATTTTTTGACAAAACTTCTTTTTCTTCAACAACTGTCATTTTGGACAATTAAAGTGAGAGCGAGATGTTTGCAGGAGATGAAATCCAATCAGATGTTGAAAGGGCAAGCAACTTAAAAAAAAAGGCCAGTGATACCTAATCTTTCTGCTTAGTAAAGCATCAATAAAGAAATAACGTGATTGCAGAAAGAAATGTTAATATTTTATATATATATTCATTGTAAAGTTTGGATAGACCTACGAAACACATTGCAAATATATTTTCTAATCAGATCATTTTGTTTTTTTGTAGTATGAATGCTTACTCCAGATTCAAGATTGTTGCACTACTGAATGAGCGAACCTTCACCTGTAAATACTTCAACTAGAGCTGAAACAATTCCTCAAATTAGTTGATAATATAACAACAGGAGATATGGAGAATAAAAAAAGGTTGAAACCTTACTTTGTTAGCACTATTTTGTCAAACTTGCAGACATGAAACCTGTGACAGTTTCACAGAAATTCCAGAATTTATCAATTTGGATGGTGTACACAAATTCATGTCAGAGTAGACTCATAAAGGTTTTCTGGATCAAACAGTACAGTTTTGTTTTTGTGTGGTCAGTTTAATTAATGCTCTGCAGTGTGATGAACTGATTGCTGTCTGATTGCTTTCAAACAGGGACAGATCCTCATCGGAATGCCAATAATGCAGTAAGAGATTCGACAGCATTTACACACACAGAGTTTTCTGTGTATCCGTATCACATATTCTGTAGGCAAAGTCAGGGCCGGAGTGGGGCTCATTATCAGCCCTGGAGTTTCATCCCTCTGACCAGCCCACTGGGTTATATATTATTATATATATATGAAAAAATAAGATTTATTTCATATTTCATCCTATTTTCTTTCAGTTGTGGGCTTTGTGTATTTACTATCTTACTTTTAATGATAAAAATATATCGGGTGATTGATATTGTTTGGGTATAGAAAGCAGTTATAAAACTAATGCTTGTTTGTTAACACACTGTTACAACAGCTCACCTGTTTCTTCCATCCTAACAGGAGCAATCCCCTCATCACTACTGGCTCTGTGTCTGACACTAAATCACATTTTTAAATAGGGCTGGGCCTTAATGGTATTGTTTTATCCTTATCTTCATATGAATTTGGATTTATCTTGACAACGATAAAATCCAACTAGTGGTGCTGAAAAATCCCCATACTGCCTGTATTGTCAGGATTGTTATTTTGGCTATTTTCTCCACAGTTGGTTCATTGGGTGCACCAATAAATTATAAAATATAATTAAATGCAGTTATTGTGTGCAGATTGGTGATTAAAAATAATCACATATCTTTATGTAACTAGAATCCCAATGAAACATATTTTGAATTTTGTTTTAATATATGTTACATTTTTAAATGTTTTTAAATACAGTATTTGTGCTTGTTCTATGTGCAATAATTGACATGCAGTCACAGTCACACAGTTACCTGGAAAAGACTGCAAGAAGCTGTAACTACCCATATTATCACTTTTATTGTTATCACAATATTACCACAATATATGTAATAACATTTTATTTATTTATTTATTTATTTTACTATTTTGAACATGGTCACAAATCTCAGGTCAAATGAAATCATCCCTTTTTACAAAACCATCTGTTTCATGAATGTGTTTTCATGAATGCAGAGCTGAATCATTTAACATGTCAGAGCACTATTCATAAAGAACATACACTTCAATATATTAATTCTAATATTCACTGAATGAGTAATAATCCTACCTGCCCACTCAGAACTTGTGGGCTGGTACTTGGTGCTGTGTCTTGCTTCTGACTCTGCAGGGCTACAAGACAAAAATTCCCATGTATGTGGCATTGCATCATATTATTGTTTAAACTATATAACATTACATTATACGCCATAACATCACAAAATTCAGTGACTTGACAGTTAACTTGTAGGGTGGTCTGTAGGCTCTGTTCTACATCTTTCCTTAACCATGTTTGAACGGCAACAGCAAAATGGCTTAAATCGGAGGCAAAGTCCAGTTGCCTGTTCAGGCCTGTTTGCTGTTGGGACGATTGAAACAGGGTACAGTTAAGTCTAACAGACTCCACCTATACATACCTGCCTCTCTCACTCAGTCAGTGCCAGAATGTCTCGTCTCTTCTTGTGCCCGCATGTGTTTTCCCCAGAGTTTATGTCGATTAGCCTTTTTACCCTGTGGACCTGTTGTTGCCCTGCCCTCATGAGTTACCGCACTAGTGTTTGTGTGCGCTGCCTGCTTCAGTATGTTACTGTGAGATTCTGTGCCTGCTCAGCCCTCTCTGGGGACTCATCAACTCTTTGTTCTGGTCACGATCTGGACTCTCTCAAACTACGGATTCGGCCAAGCCCCTTGCACTGCTCTTTCCTGCCCATTCATCTATGGTCTGCCATCTTCACCTGGTCAGCCTGGTTCAAGTCATTATTCATCTGGTCATCTGCCTGTCTCCACCACCATCTCCTGGTCAGTCAGTTTCTGCCATCTTCACCTTGTCCACTCCAGCCATCTACATTCAGCAGCTGTTACAACCAATACCTGTCAGGTCTGCCACCACCTTCATTTCTGCCAATAAACTTTTTAAATAATACAGCATTGTGTCGGCTTAAATTTTTCCTACATGTACAATCATTACATATAAAAGGGGAGTTGGCGCACATTATACACGTACAAGAAAATCAGTGTCAACAACTGTTTAAGATTAATGGGTGTCATAAGCCCCTGTTCCACCAGCTCGGTTTGGCCACGCACCGCTCGGCACCGCTCGGCACCGCTCGGCTCCGCTGTCTTGCAGTCTTTCAGGAGCAGTTTTTTTTCAGGGCTAGCTCTAGCTGACTTGAGTGGAATTTTGATGTGAACACACTGCATTTCCGTGATTGGCCAAGGGCTAAGGAAAAATTAGAAGGTTTTTCCAAGTAAGTCCAGCAAAAACTGAAGAGAAACAACACTGACATTAAGGAGCAACCATGAACAGCGTGGGTATAATTTTACAATTTACAAATCACAAAATATGCCTAAAGAAAAAAAAGAAAAAGGACACGGCTTTCTATACACAGACTCACTCAAATTTACACTTTTCCCTCATTTTACACGCACTGAATGGACACTTCTGTCTCTGAAGTGTCCATCCATCCACCTCAAGCGATACAAGGAAGCAGCTGAGTCAGCGTGAAATCAGTTCAATTCAGTTATATATATATAGCGCCAATTCACAACACATGTCATCTCAAGACACTTTCCAAGGCCAAATTCAATAAAATCATACAGATTGGTCCAAAAGTTTCCTATCTAAGGGATCCCATCTGCCTCAACCTACTGGGGGTCAGAGAAGAAAGAGTAGAGACACAAAGAAATCCATTCTATGTTATAAAGTAATGGCAGATGATCTGCCCCCCTGGATGATGTCACAGCTAACAGAACGTCAGACCAGGTGTACCTACTATCAAGAAAAAAATGACAGAGAGAACATAAAATTTAAATTTGAAATAACAAACAATGCAAGGATAACCTAAGCCCCTCTAACTATAGTGTAAAAAGTAGACAAGGTGTCCACCTCATGGACTATAACTGGTCCATGAGGAAAACCTATATAAATAATTTAACGGCGGTTAAAAATCTTGTCAGCTATTAACGTGTTCTCTTCGCTCCCACAATGTGACTGGAAACAGCAGGAGGGAGCAGCGGTCTGCATTTGCAGAGGCTCTCACTTAATACAGTTCCTACTCAGGAAACAGCAGGGCAGAGGAGCTGTGCCGTATTAGTTTAAGCTGATCTGAGATCCAGATATTCACCCCGGTAGATTATTTTATCCTTAACAAATATTCAAGACAATATTGCATATACAAATATACAAACATTATTTGTATTTTTTCTTTTATACATGTTTTACTTATTATGTTTTTGATTGTTTACTATTTCAGATTTATTCAAAGTGTCAATGTCATAAATAGAGAGTGTGGCGGGGGGAAAAGGGCTACAGCCATCCCCGGGAGGCGTTTCCCTCTTCCAGGCATTTCTAGGTTGGTTGAAACACAAACTGCTTGAAGATAAACCAAATATAGAAGACCGGAGCTGGGCAAGCTAAACCGAGTTGGATCGGTGGAATTCTGGCTAAAGAGCCAAATGCTGGCAAATGGATGAATGAACATATCCCATCCTATCATTAATTGCACACGTTTAATATAGCCAATGAATGCATTAGGGGGTAAAGGTTAAACATACCAAAAGGACATTACCTTATTAAACTGCATTGTTATAGTTCATATTGATTTGCTGTTGTGTCCTTTTTGTGCCTGTCGGTTTGCACTTCACAAAGGTAGTGTTTGTTAACAGTTTTATTTATGTATGCATATGCACACTCCCATTTTCTGGGCTGTTGAATGACTGTGGTGTGACAATACTGCTTTACTTCTCCATCCAATAACATTTACACATAGACTTGACGTAGCTGTGTGGCACTAACTTTTTTTGCAGCAACAGTATTGCTTCTTTTTTGTAATTATGTTTTGATATTTTTCATACATGTTCATTAAAATTTCTAATTCCAGCTTATTATTCCCTGCCGTTGCCATGGTGAATGGCGTTATCAGCGTTCCATTGATGAGGGCTTCTTACATGCTTATGCATACCTCAGAAGTAACCTGGCCTATAGTAAAGTTACTTATTTTATGCTACATGTTTTGAAACTGAAAACCCTGAGTATTTTATGGAAATGAATTGCCAGATGAACTTAATGAAACTGAACTGAAATAATGTAACTACTGAGTTTTAAAACTGCTATTTCCGGAGTCCTGCTATTGATTTTTGTGTTTAAATATGACTTTTATTAAAACTGTTTTCAAGTCGATTTTCATGTGATTAACATTATTAATTAACATTATTATAATCAGTTCCATGTCACAGATGTGGAACCTGGCTCTTTATTCCACACTCTGTTACCAACGTTTATAAAATATACCTTAAAAAAATCGAATGAGGATGTGAAGTTTAGTTCCACCTACATAATGTAGGTGTACCCTTTAAAATATTTTAAAGGAATTAGATTAAAAGATAGAAAAAAACTTATTAAATTCTCTAGGTTTCATATGAGCCTGTGTCTCCTTTTTGCTTAGTGCTGGTTTCTACCTTGGAACTCTCTCATGGATACCATTCAAATCAGTATTGTTTTCTCATTGTTGAATCATGAACACTGACCTTGACCAAGGCAAGTGAACTCTGCAGTGCTTCAATGTTGTTGTTTTTTTTGTGACTTGCTAGATGAGTCATCAAATTGCCCCTGGAGAAATTTAGATATAGGTTCCTTATATAGGTTTACAAGTTTTCCACATTTTCTGTATTAATTTAATAAAACTTTATGTAATATTCTGGTTTCTGTTCGGGTTTTATTTTTGAGTCATTTTACTCTCCTGCTTTAGGTTCTCTGCTTTTGAGTTTTTGTCCTGTCTGGGTTTTTATTTACTGTTAGGTTATCTGGTTTTGTCATCAGTTTTAGTCTAAGCTTTATTTTCTGTTTTAGGTTTTTTCTTTAGAGTGATTTTGTTTCTTTGTAAGTTGTGTGTGTAGTTTGTTTCTGTCCTCTTGTCTTGTCAGCTTTTTAGATTTGTCTGGTCTTGTTTTAAGCCTCAGCACTGATGTCTGGTCTAATTACCCACTCTGCACACCTGCCTTACTCCACCCCTGTTGCTATCATCTCTGACCGGTTTCACCTGCTTCCACCTCCATATAAACAGTTGAGACCAGACATCAGTGCCAGGTCGTCTGTTTGAGTATGGGTGAGTCTCCTCCTGCAAGTTTCTGTTTATTGGTTTACTTTTGGATTTTTGACCCCTTGTCCCCAGAGATCTGAGCCACCCTGTTCCTGTCTGTTCCTGTCCTGCCTGCCACGCTAGTCTGTTTATTTCTGTGCCGTTTTTTGGATTGACGGTCCTTTTTGGTTTTTCCCTGTTTTGCCTTTTATTAATAAAAGATCTAATTGAACCTCTGCTGGTCTGGCTGAATTCTGGGTCCCCTGCCCCCATTTCTTGACACTTTATTTGCCCCTGAAGGGCAATTCAAGGGCACAGTAAAGCAAACAAGATCATAGACCCATAAAAGTTAATAATGTTGAAAACATAAGAATCTCCATGTCAATTTACTGGAAGGCTGCAATGGAAGGACATATTTGAGTGATGCACACATATCCACACATGTCCATGCAACATGTAGATCCATACTGCCAAACATATATTATGTAGATGCATGTGTGCATAATGGCTTTCATGGTGATTCATGAGGAATTTGTAACTCTTTTAAGACTGATAATATGAATAATGTCATGTGATCTTGAATTTCTTTAGACTGGAACAAGATGTGTTGCTATTTTACATCTTTTACCTTCATTATTTTCAGGCAGGTTGTGTCATGATTTGTCTTTGGATGTACCCGGACATAGCACACACACACAGAGCTGGAGAGTTTATAGTAAAAGTGAATGATGATGACATGATGAACCAGAGTCTGTAACCCGGCAGAGATGAAGGATGCAGGAACTGACTGGCAGGTACAGAGCGGAGTAATAGTCCATGAACAAGTTAGGCAACAGAGTCCGCAGCTCAGCAAAGAGTTAGCCAGAGCACAGCAGAAGGCCCTTCAGCATGGCAGAGAATCCACAGCTCGGCAGAGAGCTAACCAGAGCTCAGTAGCAGGCCCCTTAGCACGGCAGGGAATGAGTTCTTGAAGGCCAGAGTAACAGCGGGATTAACAGCAGGAGAGGATGGATACTTGAAGACCAGAACCATAGCAGGATAACAGCTAATCCAGGTGAATACTTGCAGATTGAGTCAACACGGTCCAGAAACTCAGCCTGAGATGCAGAGGGGAGACAGGTGGATCCAGAAACCAGCAGAGATACAAAGCAAAGCACTAAGGCAGAAAACAAGCGATCAGAAGGTGCAAACCAGGCAGACAGGCGAGGAGTAGGTGTTGAATGATGACGGACCAGCAAAGAAGTGAAGGCAGAGGGAGGGTTAAGTAGGGAGGCTGGCAGGTAAAGTGAGTCTGGCTAATTAGTGACTGACAGATGTGATTACCTGCAGTGGGAGTGACGGGAAGGCTGAGTGAGAGGGGTAGGAGGAGACTGAAAACTAACCATAAATAAAGCTAGATCCTAACTAAACCCAGACAACGAGGAAGAACTGAAAAATAGTTAACAAAAGCCAGATCAAAACTAAACCTTGACAGGTTGTATTGGGTGATTTCTCGACTCTACACACGTGGCAGTGATCAGACTTGAAAAGTTTATCCAAGAATGTGGTTAATCACTGTTAAAAAGTGAATTTATAGGGTGAAAGACTGATTTTGCAGTTGCTCTTATTTGCCAGATACAAAACTTTGTATAATTTTTTGGAACTTTTAAGTGTGATTAAAAAGAGCTCTTTGTTCTCAGACTGCAGGTCTACTGGTGGTTCCTAGAGTCTCTAAAGTAGAATGGGAGGCAGATCCTTTAGCTATAAGGCTCCTCTCCTATGGAACCAACTCCCAGTTCTGGTCCGTGAGGCAGACACCCTGTCCACTTTTAAGACTAATCTTAAAACTTTCCTTTTTGACAAAGCTCATTGTCAGAGTGGCTTAGATATTGCTGAGCTCTCGCTGTAGTTATGCTGCTACAGGCTTAGGCTACTGCAGGACATCAAGGTCTATTTTTCTCACTCTGCTTTTCTCACACTGCTTAGTAAGTATTTTTTTTCTTTACTAGCCTTCTTTTTGTTGTTTGTTACGTTTTTAGGAAGAAAGCTAAAAACACTTATAATCATACAGAGACATTACTCTGGCCCATCAATGTAATAAACCAAAATACTGGATCAAGCTGTTAAGATGGAAATTTGTCCTGCAAAGGGAAGGAATACTTGTAGGGGGGTGAATTTTGCATGCATGCAGCATTGTGTAAGACATAATGGGACCTAAAATGATAGCTGCTTCCTGGGAAATTGTTCGGTCTTTAGGATATCTTTAACTTCTCCCTGGAGCTGTCCATGGTCCTTCCTAGCCTGAAATCCTCCATCGTTATGCCTCTGCCAAAAAAAACAACAACCGTCATCTTCCTCAATGATTACCGTCCTGTTGCTCTGACCCCTGTCATCATGAAGTGCTTCGAGACGATCCTCCTGAAATAAATCAAGGGCGCTATGCCTGCTGGCATGGACAGCGTGCAGTTGAGCCACAAGGCTCTGACTCATCTGCAGCATCCCAACACCTATTGTATGTTATGATGCTATTTGTGTACTTCAGCTCAGCCTTTAACACTGTGTTTCCAGATTTGGTGGCCCTGAAACTCCATAACCTGAGATTAACTCCACCACTCTGGTCCTGGATCAGTAACTTCTGCACCAACAGGCCCCAGGTGGTTAGGATGGGGAGACTCACATTTACCTTGCTTTTCCTCAACACTGTAATGTCACAGGGTTGTGTTCTCTCTTCACACACAATTATTCCACTATTCTCCCCACAAACATGGTTGTGAAGTTTGTGGACGACACCCCTGTGTTGAGACTCATATCCAACAATGATGAGACTCACTACAGTGAGGAGGTTCACACTCTGACAATGGTGCTTCAGGAATAACCTAATCTTGAATACCAGCAAGACCATGAGACAATAGTGGACTATAAGAGGTCAATGATGACTGAACACACTCCTCCCTCTATACATGGAAAGGTGGTGGAGCGTGTGGACTGCATAAAGTTCCAGGGCATTCACATCTCATCTTACCTCTGCTGGACTATGAACACCTCCCACTTGGTGAAGAAAGCTAAAACACAGCTCTCCTTTCTCAGGAGACTGAAACAAACTGGATTTTCTACTCATAAACCATTATAGGGCTACAGTCAAATATGTCCTGTGCTTCAGCATGACAGTGTAGTAAGGGAACTGCACGGAACAGGAAAGGAAGGATCTAGTACAGGTGGTGAGGTCAGTACAGGGAACTGTGGGATGCTTTCTACAAGATCTAGAAAAGAGCCAGACATAGGCACCCATCTAGAAAATACACTGTTTGTGCCACTTCCATCAGGAAAACGATTCAGAAACATTAAATGAAAAACTAATATACAGCTTCTTTGCCAAAACTTTGAGGGCTATTGTCCCCTGCTGAGAATCAAATAAAGGCAGAGAAAGTGTATTTATATAGCCCCTTCCAGCAACAAAACAATTCAAAGTGCTGTACATGAACAGAAAAACATTACAGAGAAAAATATTACACAGGAAAAGAAAACTCTACAATAACGGATGATTAAGCTAGGTAAAACCTTAACTTCAACAAAGCTAAATTGTTTATATTCATAGATTGACAAACACACAGAAAGCATAAAATTATAGTACTTAATTGTACTTAAGTTAGGGCTGGGCAAGTTAACGCGTTAATTTCGCGTTAACTCATTAGACTATTAACGGCGATATTTTCTTTAACGCGCGTTAACGCATGTTGGTCACATGCTTTTATTTTGTGAAGGTCTGTTGCTGCGGTGTAGGGGTTTGAATCAGAACAGTAGGTGGCGATAATGCGCCAATAACCTCGCTGTCAGCCCAGCCTCAGATTCAAAGAGGAAGAAAGGTGCTGGCCGGAAAAAAACCACTGAGCTATATAATACACTGGAGTGCTGATTTTGCCGAAAAACTGAAGTCACTGGCCGCCATCTTGCTACTCCCTAC
Organism: Fundulus heteroclitus; assembly: GCF_011125445.2. NCBI lineage: Eukaryota > Metazoa > Chordata > Actinopteri > Cyprinodontiformes > Fundulidae > Fundulus > Fundulus heteroclitus. Next base: position 39,016,268 of record NC_046383.1, on the reverse strand, counting down.
TCTCACAGAATCCCATAGGATTGGCTTGCAACAACAAGTAGTTTTCTGGCAGAGTGAAAACGTTTCACAGGTAATTCTACAGTCAGTGGATGTACTAACACTATAAACTACTAGGAAATTAGGTGCTGAAATATTTTACATGTTATTCATATTAAATATATACATATGTATATATAAGTATGTGTATATGTATTTATGTATATATATGTATACACATATGTAAATATATGTTTTTGTATATTGTTATTTATATATTTATAAATGTTAAACATATATATTTAAATGAATAAAATGCAAAATATTTCAGCACATGACTTTCTCAGTACTTGATATTTTTAGAACATAACATAAAAGTATATGGCATTTGACATTTTAAAAGTCTTAAGCCCCCCCCGAACATGATAAAATCCTCGTTATTCGGTGCTGTAGCGCACATATTCCCGTTACTGGGGGGAAATAGGGAGTACCAATATGGCGGCTGGTGGCTTCAAAGCGACTCGTTCTAACAGACGGTGATTAGCACTCCAGTGTATTATATAGCTCAGTGAAAAAAACACAGCTGACATGCGGAAGGCGGTGTTTCCCGCAGGTACCGCGAGCGAGCTTAGGCGGGGCGAGGCGAGGCGGTGAGTTGGCGGCCGGAACAAGTTTTGTGCGGAGCGGAGCGGGGGAGGGGGGGGGGGTCTGCATCGACGCCGTCGGTGAAGTCGCTTCTCGTTTCAAAGTATCCATGTATTTTTGCCTGTTTTCCCCCTGCCATTCACTATATGCGCGCGAGAAAGCAACAACAAAAAACCGCGTGTCAACGTCAAATAAACGCAAGCATATCGAGTTAGCAAGCATTTCAGTTTAAAGTTCTTCCAGCATGGAATATGACAGAAACAAGTTAGTTGTAACCACTGCCAAGTTAAACTTTGGTATTGAACATAAAATGGTAATGCTGCTCCCTGCTGTTACCTCAGAAATTGCCTGTTTTTGGTAGATTTTTTTCCCCATAAAGAGAATTCCCTGTCAGTGGCAATAAGCTTTAATTTATTATTATTGCTATTTTTTGTTTTACATGTTTAAGTTGAGCTTTACACTAAATATGTGTTACTGATAAGTGCTACAAATGTTACAACACTTTTGTTCATATGGCAGCAGAACATTAAAATAAAAGTGCTCTTTACACTACTTTTGAATTCATTCTTGAAGTTTGTAAATACAATGCGATTAATCGCGATTAATCGCGATTAATCAGTGCGATTAATCGCGATTAAATATTTTAATCGTTGCCCAGCCCTAACTTAAGTACTTACAGTACTTAATCCTTGACTAGATTTCTTTAGTTTCACTGGAACAAGCTTCACTAACATTCAAAGCTTAATTGTTTATATTCATTCATTAATTGGTTATATTCTTAGACTTCTTTGGTTTCATTGTAGTAAAAATAAACTTAGTACATCCTTAGGTTACAACTAAAAAAAAGGTCTCTGATCTTTCTGAGTCTGCAGCTAAAATGAGAAACAAGCAGAGAGCGAAAGCGGTGTGTGTGTATGTGTGTTAATGTAGATCAGGGATCACCAACATGGTGCCTGCGGGCACCAGGTAGCCCCCAAGGACCATATGTGGTGCCCTCAAGCCTGTTCATAAAATTGCAAAACCCCCAAGTGAGCTTCATTTAAAATGCTATTTTATTCAGTTGCTCTTTTTAATCATACTTGTATTTACAGAGATTTAAAAGCATTAAAAACATGTTTATATTACATGAAGTTAAGGTGAACTCTGATTCCTCAGTTCAAAGGTCAGTAGTGGTAGCCCTTCGTATGACACAACCAATGAGGTACTTCTCAGTTTCAATAAAGTTGGTGATCCCTGATGTTGATCATGTGTGTGTGTGTGTGTGTGTGTGTGTGTGTGTGTGTGTGTGTGTGTGTGTGTGTGTGTGTGAGAGAGTGTGTTAATGTAGGTTGTTCAGCCAAGTTCATAGCCTGTTACATGTTTGTAAACACTACTAGTTCCGCATGGTCTTTATCTGATGAGAACTATTTACAGTGTCTCACATGCAAATGTCTATTTGCACACTTTTAGCCTCTTAGGGTTTGTTTGGACATCCATGCAAATTGCACCGTTCTGTAACTTAAAATTAATAGCACAGTAGTTTACATCATCCTATAAACTGACTGACAAGCTATCGGTGTTTTTGTCTCAACCATCACTTAACTTGAACATCTCAATCTGAACACACACACACACACACCAAAAATCTATCTATCTATCTATCTATCTATCTATCTATCTATCTATCTATCTATCTATCTCTCTCTCTCTCTCTCTCTCTCTCTCTCTCTCTCTCTCTCTCTCTCTATATATATATATATATATATATATATATATATATATATATATATATATATATTAGGGCTGGGCAACGATTAAAATATTTAATCGCGATTAATCGCATAATTTGCCTGATTAATCGCGATTAATCGCATTGTATTTACAAACTCCAAGAATGAATTCAAAAGTAGTGTAAAGAGCACTTTTATTTTAATGTTCTGCTGCCATATGAACAAAAGTGTTGTAACATTTGTAACACTTATCAGTAACACATATTTTGTGTAAAGCTCAACTTAAACATGTAAAACAAAAAATAGCAATAATAATAAATTAAAGCTTATTGCCACTGACAGGGAATTCTCTTTATGAGGAAAAAAATCTACCAAAAACAGGCAATTTCTGAGGTAACAGCAGGGAGCAGCATTACCATTTTATGTTCAATACCAAAGTTTAACTTGGCAGTGGTTACAACTAACTTGTTTCTGTCATATTCGATGCTGGAAGAACTTTAAACTGAAATGCTTGCTAACTCGATATGCTTGCGTTGCTTGCGTTTATTTGACGTTAACACGCGTTTTTTTGTTGTTGCTTTCTCGCGTGCATATAGTGAATGGCAGGGAAAAACAGGCAAAAACACATGGATACTTTGAAACGAGAAGCGACTTCACCGACGGCGTCGATGCAGACCCCCCCGCTCCGCTCCGCACAAAAGTTGTTACGTTCGCCAACTCACCGCCTCGCCTAAGCAAATTCCTGCGGGAAACACCGCCTTCCCCATGTCGGCTTTGTTTTTTTCCAGCCAGCACCTTTCTTCCTCTTTGAATCCGAGGTTTGGCTGACAGCGAGGTTATTGGCGCATTATCGCCACCTACTGTTCTGATTCAAACCCCTACATTGCAGCAACAGACCTTCACAAAATAAAAGCATGTGAGCAACATGCGTTAATGCGCGTTAAAGAAAATATCGCCGTTAATAGTCTAATGAGTTAATGCGAAATGAACGTGTTAACTTGCCCAGCCCTAATATATATATATATATATATATATATATATATATATATATATATATATATACATATACATCAACAAGCCCAGAGAAAGCAGAGAAGTACTGGGTCGGTTGGAGGACCAAAGCCCCGGGAAAAATAAAATTTTTCCCGGGGCTTTGTGTCAGATGTTCAGTTATTCCTCTGCCTCCTTTAGTGATGATGGTACATGTAATAAATGTAGTGTTTTTGTAGCTTTGGAGGCGAGGGTGTCAGAATTGGAGACCCGGCTCCGTGCTGTTGAAAAACCAGCTGATAGCCGCTCTTTTGCTAGCGCGGAGCCGCATAGAGTAACTTCACGTTGCGAACCTAAAGCAGTAGCACCCGAGCAGCCTGGTAACCAGGCTGGCTGGGTGACGGTTCGTAGGAAGCATAGCTCTAGATTACAGACCCCAGATCACCACCAACCCATCTGCGTTTATAATAAATTTTCCCCTCTGAGCGACAATCTCGCCGAGGAGCCGACCTTAATTATTGGCAGCTCCATAATAAGAAATGTGGCACTAAAGAAACCAGGGACCATAGTTAAATGCCTACCAGGGGCCAGAACAGGCGACATAGAATCCTACCTAAAACTACTGGCTAAGGATAAGCGTAAATACCGCAAAATTGTTATTCACGCTGGCGGTAATGACACCCGGTCACGCCGATCAGAGGTCACCAAAGTTGGTGTTGCTTCGGTTTGTGAGTTTGCTAAAACTATGTCGGACTCCGTAATTTTCTCTGGTCCCCTGCCTGATCTGACCAGTGATGACATGTTTAGCCGCATGTCATCATTCAACCGCTGGTTGTCTAGGTGGTGTCCAGAAAACGACGTGGGCTACATTGATAACTGGAGAACTTTCTGGGGAAAACCTGGTCTGATCCGGAGAGACGGCATCCATCCTACTTTGGATGGTGCAGCTCTTCTTTCTAGGAATCTGGCCGGATTTATTAGTTCTCCTAAATGCTGACAACCCAGGGTCCAGACCAGGAAGCAGAGCCGTAGTTTAACACACCTCTCTACAGCTTCTGTACTGTTACCCACCCATTATCCTATTGAGACGGTGTCTTTCCCACGGCCAAAACTTAACAGATCAAAAACTGATCTAAAAGGAACAAATCATAAAAACCTAATAAAAATCAATATGGTTCACCTTGAACCTAAAAATAAAATAATAAAATGTGGTCTATTAAATATAAGGTCTCTCCCTCCAAAGACTTTGTTAGTTAATGAATTAATTTCTGATAATCAGATTGATTTGTTTTGTCTCACAGAAACCTGGCTACAAGAGGACTACGTTAGTATAAATGAGTCAACCCCCTCCAGTTATTCAAATTTCCACATTCCCAGATCTGTGGGAAGAGGAGGAGGAGTGGCAACTATCTTTCAGTCTGATTTATTAATTAGTCCCAGGCCAACTAATAATTACAGTTCTTTTGAACATTTAACCCTCAGTTTCCCTCATCCAAACTGCAAAGCAATAAAACCTCTTCTGTTTGTTGTTTTGTATCGTCCACCAGGCCCTTACACTCAGTTTTTGGATGAGTTGTCAGATTTCTTATCTGATTTGGTGTTAAATACTGATAAGGTTATTATAGTGGGTGATTTTAACATCCATGTTGACACAGAATGTGATAACCTTAGTGTAGCCTTTAAAACTATCCTAGATTCAATTGGTTTTGCTCAAAATGTGCATGAACCGACGCACTCTCGGCTCCATACTTTAGACCTTGTGCTGACATATGGCATTGATTGTGAAGAATTAACAGTATTTCCTCACAACCCTGTCCTGTCTGATCATTTTTTAATAACATTTGAGTTTAATCTAACTGAATTCTCCACCCCCAAAAGAGGGTTCCATTATAGTAGATTTTTATCGGATAATGCTGTATCAAAACTTAAAGAGTCTGTCCCCTTCTTAATATCCTCAGTATTGCAGAAATGCCCTGTAGATGGCAGCATTGCTGTTTCTTCCCATTCACAAATCGATACCTTTGCTAACAATGTGACTTCCTCATTGCGTTCTGCATTAGACAATGTAGCTCCCTTGAAAAAGAAGGTGATTATTCACAGGAAGCTGGCTCCTTGGTTTAATTCAGAGCTGCGTTCCTTGAAGCGCAATGTTAGGAAATTGGAGAGAAAATGGCGCTCTACACACCAAGAGGAATCCTACTTAATCTGGAGGGATAGACTATTGTTGTATAACAAGACCCTCCGCAGAGTTAGAGCAGCATATTTTTCATCATTAATTGAAGAGAATAAAAATAATCCTAGATTTCTCTTTAGTACAGTTGCCAAACTTACCCAGAGCCACAGCTCTGTTGATCCATCCATTCCCTTAGCTCTCAGTAGTAATGATTTTATGGGATTCTTCATAAATAAAATTGATGCCATTAAAAATAAAATAATTGGCATCCTCCCAAACATGATTACCTCGTCCTCAGTAAGTGAGGCAGCATTGGAGGAATCTTTAGAATCTGCGCAGTGTTTGAACTGTTTAGAAGCAGTAGAGCTTTCTGAGCTATCTAAAATTTTAGCTTCATCTAAACCTTCTACCTGTATGTTAGACCCAATCCCAACCAAGTTGTTTAAGGACATATTCCCTTTGATCAGTGGCACTATTTTAGACATGATTAATCTATCCTTAGTAAATGGATATGTACCACAGGTTTTGAAAGTAGCTGTTATTAAACCTTTACTTAAGAAACCTTCTCTTGATCAAGATGAGTTAGTAAATTACAGACCTATATCTAATCTTCTTTTATTATCTAAAATTCTTGAGAAAGTAGTTGCTAATCAACTTTGTGAACATTTACAAAGTAATGACCTACTTGAGGAGTTTCAGTCAGGCTTCAGAGCTCATCATAGCACTGAAACAGCTCTGGTGAAGGTCACTAATGATATTCTCATGGCCTCAGATAATGGACTTGTGTCTATACTTGTCCTGTTAGATCTCAGTGCTGCGTTTGATACAGTTGATCACAATATTCTCCTACAAAGACTTGAACATACTGTAGGGATTAAGGGGAAAGCATTAGGCTGGTTTAAATCTTATCTGTCAGACAGATTCCAATCTGTTCATGTTAATAATAAATCTTCCTCAAACTCTAGGGTCACCTGTGGAGTACCACAGGGTTCAGTCCTTGGACCAATTCTCTTTACTATATATATGCTTCCGATAGGCAAAATTATCAGACAGCATGGGATTAATTTCCACTGTTATGCTGATGATACTCAGTTATATTTATCCATAAATCCTGATGAATCCAATCAATTACTTCGACTGCAGTCATGTCTTGATGACATCAAAAGCTGGATGACTTTAAATTTCCTGCATCTAAATTCTGACAAGACCGAAGTTTTAATCTTTGGGCCAGAGTCCTCAAAAAATAAACTTCTTAACCAATCACTTAATCTGGGTGGCATTAAACTGGCCTCTGGTAATAAAGTAAAAAATCTTGGTGTTATTTTTGACCAAGACATGTCATTTAAATCCCATATTAAACAGGTTTCCAGAGTTTCCTTTTTTCACCTCCGGAATATCGCCAAAATTAGAAACATTCTGTCCAGGAGTGATGCTGAAAAACTGGTCCATGCATTTGTTACTTCAAGGCTGGACTATTGTAATTCTTTACTATCAGGAATTCCACAAAATGCAGTTCAAAGCCTTCAGCTGATCCAAAATGCTGCAGCAAGAGTTCTGATGAAAATCAACAAGAGGGATCATATTTCTCCAATTTTAGCTTCCCTTCATTGGCTTCCTGTTAAATCAAGAATAGAATTTAAAATTCTTCTTCTAACGTATAAAGCCCTTCATAATCAAGCTCCATCATATATCAGAGCTCTGATTACCCCGTATGTTCCTAACAGAGCACTTCGCTCTCAGACTGCAGGTCTGCTGGTGGTTCCTAGAGTCTCTAAAAGTAGAATGGGAGGCAGATCCTTTAGCTATCAGGCTCCTCTCCTGTGGAACCAACTCCCAGTTTTGGTCCGTGAGGCAGACACCCTGTCTACTTTTAAGACTAGGCTTAAAACTTTTCTTTTTGACAAAAATTATAACTAGTGACTCATGTTACTCTCAGCTACCTTTATAGTTTTACTGCTATAGGCTTAGGTTACTGGAGTATATCAGGATCTAATTTTCTCACTATATTGAGTTCTACTGTTCTTCAATTATGCATTATGTGTTGTCATTTCTGCTTTAACTTTCTGTTCTCTCTCTTTTCTCTTCATAGTAGGTACACCTGGTCTGGCGTTCTGTTAACTGTGACATCATCCAGAGAAGACGGCTCACCCGCTACTACCATCTAATGTAGAACAGATTACTAGATCAATGTGTGCTTCTGTGCTTTTTGTTTCTCTTGTTGTGTCTCTGTTCTGTCTTCTGTAACCCCAGTCGGTCGAGGCAGATGACCGTTCATACTGAGCCCGGTTCTGCCGGAGGTTTTTTTTCCCGTTAATGGGTGGTTTTTCTTCCCACTGTCGCTTCATGCTTGCTCAGTATGAGGGATTGCAGCAAAGCCATGTACAATGCAGATGACTCTTCCTGTGGCTCTACGGTTCCCCAGGAGTGAAAGCTGCTTGTCGGGACTTTGATGCAATCAACTGGTTTCCTTATATAGGACATTTTTGACCAATCTGTATAATCTGACCCAATCTGTATAATATGATTGAACTTGACTTTGTAAAGTGCCTTGAGATGACATGTTTCATGATTTGGCGCTATATAAATAAAATTGAATTGAATTGAATTGAATTAGTTGGGTAAATGTGTATGGAAACGCTACCAGTGAACCCCAGGCTTTTGAGTGGCAATCGAGAAGGGGCTATGTTCCCCGTTGCTTCTTCTCTGGGAGCCACCATTGTTGTCAGAATCCAAACACATCTACAAAAATCCCGCCCGGCGATCCTGATTGGCTTGTCCATTTTATGGGGTATTGAAATCACTCCCAATGGCAGCGAGTCCAGATGGATGTGTGGAGGCGTGTGGAGCTCTTGGGAACTACATCCATATGGTGAGAGTCAGGTTAGAGCATTACTGCTTTCACTATAGTGCTCCACTTTGATTTATGTATGCATAAAGCTTTATTAGATTTTATTCTGGGACTATTTTATGTTCAGTGAACACAAAAACAGAAAGGTAGAAGAGAAAAAAAAGAAGTGAAAAAGATGAGATGAAATGCTAAAAGGGAAAAAAAAGGGGAGCATAAAAGAAGAGACAAGATACTATCCTTGAAGTCTGCTTCCAAACCTGCAAAGAGAGACATAAAAAGAAAAGCAAAACAAACTGATAAATTATTATAGGTACAACCAACCAATGCCTTGATAACATCACTGAAAAATACACAGTATTATTTAATATAAAGTGACAGGTAAGCTAATAATAGTGGTTTTCTGCATCGAAGTGAGTGTGTAAGGCTCTGAATCCAAGTACCTGAAGGCATGGGTGGTTGGCATAAGTGGGCTGGTAGGGCTAAGCCCTCCCTGGTGTTTACAATAAAAATGTTAAAATACCTAATAACTGAGCACCCAGCCGTGGACACTGAGGACCATCAATGCACCAGGGTGTCAAGGCGCCTGACAACGGAGGGGAAAAGGACAAGGGGGATGGGCTCCCCACCTAGTGGAGACCTGAGATGTCACAGGAGAAGGGGCAAAACCCAATCTGACATAACGACAAACGGAAAACCAGGTACACAGTCACAATCAAATGTTGCCACCCTAGTGCCCCCATACGCACACACTCTTACCCACATAAAAGGAACACAGTACACACTCTCCCACTTATGACGATATCCTATACTCCCAGGTACCAGGACCCCAAAGGGTATCCAGCCCCCAGACCTGGATTATTAGTCCAAAACAGTCCAGCAACATCAACAAAAAACCCAGATCATGACAATACAACAACGGGGTCTTAAATCAGAGGCTTCCCCAGATCGGCTGTAAGACAGACCCACACAGGAGATCCTTCCTGCCTCCAGCCATCAGTATCTACACCAACTATAAAGAAACCACATAACATGCATTACAACAGCACTTAATTTCCTTTTGGGATTAAAAAAGCTTTTTTTAATTGAATTCAATTGAATTGTGAAATGGGTAGTACTCTGAGTTAGTATTTAAGTTAGTATTTAAGCAGTCTAAATTAATAATTTGTCAATGTTAGCTATCTTGGTTTGTTCCATGCCTGTACTCTGTGTCTGTACTCAGTGTCCTGCCTTTCCTGTGATGTAAGTTATCTTTATTCATTAAATATCCACCTTGTGCTTATTCTGGTCTGCATTTGGGTCCTCCTTCAACCTAACCCTGACATATGCCTCACATTTGAATTTTTAAAATAACATAAAGCAAATATTACCAGTTCTTTTGGATAGCAAATAAAATATTCACTGATAACCGTATTATCAATATTGATAGATAAATAATTCTGAACTGTTCATGTGGTAATTTTATTCTAGGAGCAAATATGGCAGGTTTAGAATCCTAGCCGACAGTGATGCAGGAAAAGGGTAACCTAGATGTCATAAATTTGTTGAGAAATAGTTTGATTTTGCTAGTTAAAGACTTGACACTTGATTCTGAATCTGGCTTTGGACTTGCCCCTCAAAGACTTGACTTGGACTAGGCCCTGAATTTACCTGGACTATCATGAAGTCTTTAACTTGTAAATAATCTTTGTGTTTCTTTGTGCTTGAAGAAAAAAATTAACTTTGGAAATGGCCTTATAACCCTTCCCAGATTGATGGACAGCAGTAATTAATTATTTAAGTTCATTGCTGATGCTGGTCCTTCTTGGCATTATATCGACTTGTGACAGTATGTTCAACAGAGGTTAACAGCCCAAACTCCTGCTTTCTTAAAGGCAGTTGCACTGATGATGATCAGGTAATTGTGTCGCATTGTCTAGCTGCACCTGGTTTCTTATTTCTGTATAAAATCCCACTAAAGCCACAAGATGCCAGGCCGTACACCAAATTCCACAAGCCATTCCCTGTTTCCCTAACCACACTGCAATCACTCAAGTTTGTTAACAGAGTTCACAAACAGACATCATCAGTAGACTCCATTTTTGAAAAGCCAGTTGAGCTCACAGAGCTGAAAGTCAGGTGTTATATGTGGGAAAGACTGGAGCTGGACATTGATCTAGCAATTTTGTAGAAGGAAAAGGAACAAAGATTTTGAACTCCAGATGTTGGAGAGGGACGGTAGAAAAAAGAAGAACACTCTGTAGTTCAAGGATGTGTGAGATCCTTGATTTGATCTGTAACAGATCAAATCACCCTTACCAAAGCTTTATTTTTTTCAAAAAAATAATTCAGTTGTTTAAATCCCCATCATGCTTCTTAGGGCCGTTTAATCATCATGTCTTTGCAACACAACTATAACAAAATGTATCTGTTTTGTGTATTATTTAATGCAGTTATCTCTCTTTTTTACAGAATATTTTAATGCTGGATATTATTACCTAATGCATTTGGTGGTTGTTCTGAGATGTTTTACATAAAGGACCATGCTGCTAGCAAAAATTAAAAATTCTTATCAAAACATACCTTCTCTTTGAAATGAGTTGTGCTAAAGCAGGTAGCTATCTTAACAAGAAACAGGAGCCAGCCTGTCTTACCAAGCTCTTTTACATCAGAAACGTTACAAGCTGATACCTTCAGCCTGTTCCCAAGAAACATGGAGACATATTTTCTCCATTGCTGGAAGAAAACCTCATACTGGTTTAAATGCATTTAACTTCATCGTCTTCCTGTTAAATGGTAAACGGTTTGTACATGTATAGCACTTTAACTAGTCCAAAAACCACAAAGCATACACCTGTGTTGTGGAGGGAATTTGCTACACATATATGTAAGAACACAATTTTTAGCAGTTAAACAGAAACAAAAGTTGCGGTTGAAGAATGTACTCATGCACTATGTCACTTTCATAATGTTGAAATGTTTAGTATTTTCAAACACAAAGTTATCAGTGAGGGTTCATATGTATCAAGGTATACAAATGAAGAGCGCTTCATCCTTGAGCGTGTCAGCAGATGCTTGTAATGCAAGTTCCTGGCACAAGGTGGCAGAAATTTCTTACAGAGCATTTTTTTGGTGAGAAGACCCTTGTCCTGCAAGACATAGACCAAAGATGCACAAACTGCATGTGCTTTGAACACATAAGCCAGTAGTTCATCCAAAAGAGGCATGCAAAAACTAAAGGTCCCTGATATTATCAAATAATTCTATAGATAGAAGTGAGATTCAGGGCAAACAATGTCAGGAGGTAATAGCATACCAGCATAAGTTTAAAGTGAAAATGCACTGATGTATTAATAGGGATTTTTGAAACTTTTAAAAACATATTTTTCCTTATTTCAAAGTCTGGTGCTAGAAGAGGTAAGAACATAGCTTTAACCAGCACAGTTTGCAAAAATAACAATAATTTGATATCTCCTATTTGAGTTCTGCAATAACAAAGCAACTGCTGTACATACAATTGTACAGGGACAGCTTACTGTCACAGAACTGGCTTAATTGTGGTTTATGTGTCCCAAATCAAAAGACTATGGACTACAGTTAGCGTGGGAAGAAGGAATCATAAAGTTTTACAATATCTGTCATTTAAATTTCTTTCCCATATATTTTCTCTGTAAAGTTTGAAGTTTTACACAAATGCCTTTTCACCAAAAGAATCTAATTCTAATTAATTTAATGAAATAACCTTTTGCAGTATGAGGTGTAATACAGTGCTAATGTCATGAAGCTAATTAATTCCCCACCTCAAATTCCTTTAGTGACTTACAGCCATTCAGTATCTTTCCCATTTTTTTCATTAAAATTGCATGAATCCATACATATTCCTCTATGTGAGATTTAAAAAATGTGCAGTAAATTATGGTAACTATTATGTTCATAACCTACTGCCTATTGTTATGGAAAAATATCATTAGTTGTTATATTAATCAGGCATTTTTATGGAAAATAATAAGAGGCACTTCTGGTCTCTAAACTGTGTCTCCCCTCTGAGACACAAAACACACAGCTCACAGGATGTTTGCTTTAAGGTCTGAAAGCTATTTTATGGTTCTTGAGGTCATCTGGGTTGACCTCCTAATAGGACATCTGGGTGCTAAATCAGCCTTGCTTCATGAAGACCCTCGAGAGAATAGTCTCCTTGTTTTGGGAGCAGTACATGAGCATAACACATTAAAACATTTTTAATACTTCAAGAGCCCTCACCCACCCAACAGCTCAATGTAATACAATAAATATCCAGATTAACTGTGCCGGATCTTACAGTCATAGTATAAACAAACAGCACTGTGTTTTAAAGGTTGTGTTTTTCATATCAGGGCAGAATCAAATGTATTCAGTGCAATTCTTTTTTTCAATTCAGTTGTATTTATATAGCGCCAATTCACAACACGTCATCTGAAGGCACTTTACAGAGTCAAATTCAATCAAATCCTACAGGTTGGTCAAAATGTTTCCTATCTAAGGAAACCCAGTAGATTGCATAAGTGGCTACAGCTTGTTTAAACATAATGCTTGTTTTTGTTTTGCTCCACTATAGTCCAATAGTGCTATGTGCGTTAGTACAGCATTAATAGGGAACATTAATGACGATTTAATGGTTTATTCTGTAACTCAAGATTATCTCGTTTCCGTCATTTTCGGCCGATCGTCCGCTACAGCGCTCTCTAGCACTTCCAGATGAAATCATTACATGAATAAAAATCAAGTGTCCTAAAGGTTATTTATTTTCATTTAGCAAATCATTTTTTAAAATATTATTTCCTATAATAATGTTTTATCCAACTTAGAGTTGCATTGTGAATGGGTTAAACACATTCCAAAGGTTTTTCTAAATTAGTTAATCTAATTTAACTTCATTCCATATTCATTCCATATTATGATGACCAGAGATGAACTCTGGTTCTTTAACTGAGATCTGCAGTGAACCCAAGATTCACTTAGACATTCCTATGTCATGTTCCATGTTTCCATGTAGTGTTGCCTCGCCTCCTCCTTCCTCAGGGTGTGACAGGCAGGTCTGATCCCCAGCTGTGCCTCATCAGATAATTGGCGAGGGTTTAAAAGAAGAGCCGGATCCTGAAGCAGACGCCAGAATCAGAATCAGAATCAAGTTTAATCGGCAAGTAGGTTTGCACTTACAAGGAATTTGACTTGGTGTTGATGGTGCAGACAAAAAATAAAAATGCAGTAAAATAAAAAGATATATATATATATATATATATATATATATATATATATATATATATATATATATATATATATATATATATATATATATATATATACACAGAAGCTATATACACTCAGTAAACTGTGGGTTAATGTAAAGCAGAAGCTTGTAAGTCCTGAACGGGGGAGAGAGACAGTGTCCAGTTTCACGGGCGGCTCTTGGCCTTGTTCATAAGACCGGTAGCAGATGGGAAAAAACTGTTGCTGTGGCATGAGGTTTTGGTCCTGATGAACCGCAGCCTCCTGCCAGAGGGAAGTGACTGAAATAGTCTGTGACTGGGGTGCGAGGGATCAGCCACAATCTTCCCTGCACGTCTCAGAGTCCTGTAGGCGTACAGGTCCTGGAGAGATGGAAGATTGCAGCCAATCACCTTCTCTGCAGACCGGATGACACGCTGCAGTCTGCCCTTGTCCTTAGCGGTGGCACCAGCGTACCAGATGGTGATGGAGGAGGTGAGGATGGACTCAATGATGGAGGAGTAGAACTGCACCATCATTGTCCTTGGCAGGTTGAATTTCTTCAGCTGCCGCAGGAAGTACATCTTCTGCTGGGCTTTCTTGGTGAGGGAGTTGATGTTCAGCTCCCACTTTAGGTCCTGGGAGATGATAGTTCCCAGGAAGTGGAAAGACTCCGCTTCCTGGGAACAAAGCAAAAAAAAAAGCACACCAACACACCATGGCAGCCATCAGAGGCGCCATCTTACCCTCGCCAGATGGTTAAATCACATCCTGTGGTAATCAGGCCACAGCAGTTGCTCTCTGAACCTGGATCGAGCTTCAAACCGCCCAAAGAACTAACCCTCTGACTTTGTCCTCCTCTCTCAGTTCCTCTTTGTGGATCATTCCCCAGGCCCGTGGTTTTTCCTGGGCCGCACGCTGGAACAAGCGTCTTCTCTCCTCCGTCTGCCCCGCTCGCTGATGCTTATCTGGATGCTCCTCAGACCCGTCGCCTGTCTGTCTACCCTCCAACATTTTCCTCACTACCGGAACCCAGTGTCCCTCAGGTGCTTCCCATTTTCTCTGAGGGTCCTTTCTGAGGATGGTGTGCCTTTTCTACACTGTGATTTGTGCCAGGATCTGCTTACCTTGATCTGAGCCTCGCTCAGCCTTCACACTGTAAGTGGTTTCAGCTTACAACCTTAAGAGGTAAAATCCATCTGGGGTCTTCCCAAGATCTGTGGAACATAACGTATTCCTCCCTCTGTGAATCCAGACTGGGCTCACAGCCTGGCTGGAGAGAAGATGATAAAGACAAGGCATAGTCTTTCCTGTCAAAGGCTCATGGGGAGAGAATACCATGCGGTCAGTGGGTGATGATTTTATTGAAAACATCAACAAGGGTAGCACCGCAAGCCATGTTATCTGGTATCAGCACAAACCTTAGCAAATGCTCTTAAATTGTGTGATTATGTAATGTTCTGAGGAAAAGGACCCAGAATTCAGCCAGACCAGCAGAGGTTTCTTAAAAAAAAGCTCTTTAATCACCAACTCAAAAAACAGGGGAAAAAATCCAAACAGACTGTTGAACAAAAAGAGGACACAAAAAATAAACAAACGAGCAGGGCAGACAAGGCAGGAACAGACCGGACAGACTGGCTCAGGTTTCTGGAGAAAAAGGGGTCAAAAAATCCAAAAAGCAAACCTAACACACAGAATTTGCAGGAGGAGACTCACCCATACTCAACAGGACAACCTGGCACTGATGTCTGGTCTCAGCAGTTTATATGGAGGTGGAATCAGGTGAAACCGGTGAGAGGTGATTGCAGCAGGGGTGGAGTTAGGCAGGTGTGCAGAGTAAGTAATTAGACCAGACATCAGTGCCGAGGCTCAAAACAAGAACAAATAAAAAAAAAAAAAACAAAACTAAGAAACTTCTGAAGACATAACAGAATAAACTACAACAGTAAACACTAATCAAAACAAGAAACCAGACTAGACAGAACTCAAAACAGCCAGATAACAAAAGACATGAAAGAGAAGGAAAACTAACACTAACAAACCATAACAGAACTCAGAATATTACAGATTAGTCCTCTCAACAAGCCCTTGAGAGGCTGGATGATACGCTGACCCAAACTTCTGTTTGATCCCAAAGTACTCCTACACTTGTTTTAGGGAGTCAGATGTGAAATGTGTTCCGTTATCTGAACGAATGCCAAGTAGAACACCATAGCGTGGGATCAGGTCATTAATCAGCCAATTAATGACTCAGGCAGAGTCTGTTTCACCCACCTGGTGAAGGTGTCAATACAAACAAGCAAATATCTACATCCTTTCACCCTGTTGTCTTTTCCCATGTCAACAAAATCAACAACAATTTCCTGCCAAGCTTTGTTGGGGACAGAAAATGCTCCCATCCCAGTTTTCAATGTCTGTTTTGAGTTACACTGAGAGCAAATGGAAAAAGTATTTACAAAATATTTACAAACATCAGTGAGGAAAGGGTGCCACCATTTCCGACAGATCAGTCCAATGAGCTTGTGACTGGACTGGTGGCCCCTGTAATGTGCTTCCTCACAAAGCAGCATCAGAAGAGTGAGGAGGCCACAAGTCTCCCATCACGTGACCTCCACAGACTAGTTTAATTGTTTTTTGTTGCTAGCTTTTCAATCCATGCCTGTTTCTCTTGAGGTGCAGCGACATCCTGCATGTCAATAACCTCCATCAGGCCTGTGTCCTGTGCAGCTACAGGTGTTTGAACCAGCTGTGGTGTTGCCTTTACGGCCTTCCTATAACTGGCCGCTGCCTTTGCGGCCGCACCAGCAGCATTGTTCCTCATAACTCTTTCAGAAGCACACCTAAGGAGAATTTAGAGGGGCCAAAAAACAGTAATTTTTTTTGGACTGTGGGAGGAAGCCAGCGTACCCGGAGAAAACCCATAAATGCACAGGGAGAACATGCAAACTCCATGCAGAAAGACACAGGGTAGGACTCCAACCCAGGACCTACTTGGTGCAAGGCGACAATGCTACCCACTGCACCACTGTGCAGCCAGTAAAGATGTCAATGACACCTAAAACGGGTTCTGTCAAAACGGATCTCCTTTCTTACCAGAGCATCGCAGACATGGGGGGGAGCGGTTACATACGGGGGCAGCCATGTTAGTTTCTGTACCTATGTAGAAGACATTAGGTTGGAGCAAAATTTCCTGGAGTTTACATGTGCGTTGTTTGCCTAGGGTAAACCTCTAGCTAGAGATGTAGCTAACAACAGTGTGGTTAGTGTGAACCCTGACATCCTGGCCACGAGTAATATGTGACTTTCCCTTTAATACTTTAGCAATTAGACACAGAACACCGGTGCAAGTCGGTTGTCGCTTCTCCGCTGGTTCCAATCTAGCGCTATAATAACACAAAAGTCTCCTGCCCATATTACCAGGTTGCCACAGAACCGAGGAAATAAATCCATTTTCCTCCTTTACATCCAGCTCAAACATTTCCGTTAAATCAGAGAATGCCAACTCTGAAGCCTCATTCAGATGTTGTTTCAGAAGAATGAATTCATGCTCTGCTTCTTTATGCCAAAGTAGGGGTGCTGTGAAATGACCGTGTCCTGCCTCTGTGAGAATTTTTTGCATGGGAGCTACAAGCGCAGTGTAATCAGGAACATAGTTTTTGCTGTAGTTTGTCATCCCCAAAAAAGACATCATCTCACAAACCATGTGCGGTTTAGGATGTGTGAGAATGCTCTGTCTGTGACTCTCAGTGATCATCACATCAGCAGAAATGATGACTGTTCCAGGAAATACAACTCTGGGGCGGCAACTCTGAAACTTTTAGAATCTAACCAGATGAGGAACACTTAGCTGACGGACCTCCTGTTCCGTGGGGCCTGCGATAAGGATATCGTCCAAATGTTGCAGCAGACAACACCTGTCCAACAGAGGATGATAACATTTTAGCGTCAGTTCCTACAAAACATTATTGAAAAGTGAAGGGCTGTCTTTCATACCTTGTGGTAGCCTGGTGTAGCCTGGTACTGCGGACCCTCGAGTATAAAAGCAAATGTGCTCTGGCAGTCTGCCTGAATCGGAAAATACAAAAAAATGCATTAGAGTAGTCCATCCCAGTAAACCACTTGAAGTCATGTTCCAGATTTGAGAGTAAAGTGTAGGGGTTTGGGGTGTCATTCCTCAAGTCATGCCCCAGGCGATAGTTTTGTCTACCAGGTTTTGCTACACGTGTGATCGGAGTGTTGTAAGGCGAGTCACAGGGAACCAAAATACCAAATGACATAAAACCTTTTAACATTTCTGGCTGTTATCGGAAAATCCCATTGCTTCTGTGAATTTATCAGAGGTCAGGAGATCAGGTCAGGAGAGTACTATAGCGAGCACCAGTGTCAAGCATAAAAGGGCAGCTTCTCCCTTGAACCAAAATATCTAATACTGGAGCTGGAAATTGCTCTAAATCTGGGGCAGAATTCTGGTATCCCTCGTATTGTGGCATTTGACTGTGATTGGGAGGCAGGTGCCCCCTAGGTGTAGGCTGTGGTGGGCCTTGCAGTGTCTGTGGATGCAAAGCTAGTTGTGTTGATCCAGAGTACCACTGAGCACCATTGGCATAGAACCTTTGTACATGCCCTGGCTGATGACAATGTTGGTAATACACGATGTCCTCTTGCCAGTTTCTGGGACACTGAAAGGTTTTCCCTCTGTTACTACTGTACCGGTTTCTATGTCTGTTGGGAAGGGTACCTGCTGAGCACTTTGATACATCTGACCCAGAATCTCTGAAGGAGCGAGCACATTCGACACATCTGAGCTAAACAGAGGTGTTGGAGTCGCAATCATCTGAGTTTTTGCAGCCTTATTCTTTTTTTTTTTCTTCTCATTGTGCTTGTCTCAGTTCACGCATTTGTTCAGTTAAAAGTTGTTGCTGTAACTTCTGCAAATCATTGGCAATTTGTTTCTTATTCTTATATGCCCAGTACCAAAGTGACCATCCATTGATCCAAAGCCATACCACCACTCACTACCACTTTCTTCATGTCCTTTTAACAACTCCTGTTTGGTCTTTCATCATCACCTGTTTGAATAGCCTCTGCAGTGTGCCTGACAATTGGCAAGATCCCGTCTGCTCTTCCCATGCTTACAAGATTGTGCTTAAATATGCTTCAGCAGTCTCTCCTCTATGACATTCAGGGTCATTTTAAAAGGTTAGAATCTGTTTTAACAGGATAGAATCTCCAAATGGTTCCCCAAAGCTGTTGTGCCACCGGAGCTAAAGGGGTAGCTGCTCCTAGGTTAGCAGTTTTAGCAGACATTTCAACGGCATGTACCTCATGCGGTTCCAGGTAAGCCGCTAAACCAGTTCTCACATCACCAATAGCAAATGATGTCCATTAAAAATCTTCAGGAATTCTCTGATCCAGGTGTGTGCTCCTTTCCTCGAATCTGGAAGTCTATTCCTCAATAAAACACTATCAGTATATGATAAAGGGTTGTACATGACCGTCTACACCTGTCCAAGAGCATTGTGGGTCTGAACTAACGGCATTTGCACCTTTGGTTTTGTGAGAGGTTTTGAAGGATCGGCTCCATTGTTAAAACACATACTGTACCTAGCACCTGTCGCAACTGGCGGCTTCGAATAGTATTTTTTTCTGTTGTAGCATAGTAGGAGGATCTATAGTGTTCCCTCTTCCCTTTCCATGTTCCAACTGTGCTGGTTTGGGGGCACTGTTGTACGCGGGTATAACAAGAATTTGATCAAGCAACTCGGGTCACTCATCTATTCTGGTAGACATATTAGTTTCTCGCTGGGCTGCAGCTCTAAGGTCAAAAAAGCCCACCGCTGTGTTATAATTTCCTGTTCTTCCTCTTTTAAGCCCCCGTCCATGTCTACCATTTGTTTTGCTTGTTAAATTTTTTTCCTCTAATTCTTTTTTGTTGTTTTTCAAGCTGGGGCTACAATTCTAATGTTTTCTTCACCATTTGTATCAACTCCTCTTGTTTATCTAGTTTTGCCTGCGTGAAAACACCACCCTCTATTACCCTGTAATCACATCTCCTGCTATGTGTAACATCGGTCCTTTGGATCATCTGTTAGTCTGTGTTTAAGGGCAAGCCTTACTGAGACCCAAGAAGACAACCTTGACTTAAACCACATTAAATGTGAAGGGACAGGGACTTTAAGATAAAGCATTATTTTTACATTCTCCACTTAGGAACTCCGGTATATTGGGTCTATAAGGTCAAACCACTATACATTTTTTTTGGTTCATGTCGTTCCAACTGTTGCAGTCCTTAATGGACTGGTAATCAGTCTTTATTCTCTTCATCTTCAGCCAGTGGTGTTGTTGTGCTGCTCACTGGTAGCCCTCGGCTGCCATCAGTTCAGAGCTCCAATTCTCATTTCTTTGGGCACCTTCAAGCTCCATTTGAATTTTCTCGTCCCCCACAAATCACAAAACGTGTCCACCTCCAGGCTGGGCCATGGTATTGATTTGAAAGCTTCCATCTCCATTTAGTGTGTATTCATATAATCTGTATCTGCTGCGGCTGTTCTGTGTTTTTTAATATGGCGAGTCTGATTCTAGTTCTGGAGTTGCTGTTATTACGCAAACAGTGACTTCACCCCTTAGCTACCGTATTGACCTCAATATAGGGCAATATTTATAATTTTTTTAAATTATAAATAATGCTGATAGCTGTCTGGGGTCGCTACACAACCGCAACAGCAGGGTGCGCCTACGTTTTGTAAAGCCGGTGACATTTCTTTGGTGGGGTTCTTCTTTTAATCATAGCATAAGAAACATTGAGGGGAAATGAAAATGTAGCGACGTGGTGATTGTCCTGAGCAAAGACAATCAAAAGTGGGGCAAGTTAACATAAAACTGAGGCAGAGTTATGACGCTAATTTTAAGATGATGGTGGTTAATACGGCAGAGGTGCCAAACAACTCTCAGGCTACCAACAAATATGGAGTTACGTAGAGTAATGTGAGGAGATGGCGAGTCCAAAAAGACCGTTTGAAAAATGCTAACAGTAAAAGAAAATCTTTTTGCGGTCCTCAAATCACCCGCTGTGAAGAAATTGACCAGAGAGTTTGAGGGTTTGTTATTGAGAAATGCAACGAGGGCACGCCTACTAGCAGAGCAATCATTCGGCTCAAAGCTTTGGACGTAGCCATGGTGTTAAACGTACCAGTCACTTAGTTTAAAGCCAGCATCAGCTTGTGCCGAAGGCTGATGTGCCTTTGCGGTTTTGCATTATGGCGCAAAACCAACCTTGCCCAGTACCTGCCCCAAGACTTTGGAGAAAAGCTGCTGTCTTTTCAGAGGTACATGATCGGTTTGAGGAAAAAACACTCATATCCCCTTGATCAGATTTGAAATGCTGACCAAACCTCCATGTAAAACGCAAAACAGTTCCAAAAGAGGAAATGCCAGCTGGCATCATTGTACGCGCCCAGGAAAAGGGCTGGATGGAGAGTGAACTTGTAGTAGACTGGCTGAAAATGGTGTAGGGAACAAGGCGCGGGGCTCTCAGAAAAAAGAGGAGCATGCTCATCATGGATGCCTTCCACGGACACCTGACTGACGTGGTGAAAAATCAGGTGAGGAAGATGAACGGCGACTTAGTCATCATATCAGGAGGGATGATAAGCCAGTTACAGGTGTTGGATGTGGTGGCTAATAAGCTTTTCAAGGATAACCTGCGCAAGAGGTACACCGAGTGGCTCCGGTCTGGCGATCACACGCTCAAACCGTCTGTAAAACTTCAAAAGCCTGCTGTACACAAGCTTTTTGAATGGAAGCTACAAGCATGGGGTGAAGTGACACCAGTGAACAGTGGATTTAAAAAGTGCTGCATATCAAATGCACTGGATGGGAGTGCGGATGATGTTCTGTGGGAGGAGACGGGACTGCAGCATGAGAGTGGGAGTGACAGGGAGTACAGCGAGGTCGAGGACGTCTGAGTAAAAGCCTCATGCAGACTGCTGAGACATCTCATGAGCAAAGTTCTGACAGCTTGCATTCAAATACTTTTATGTTGAATGTTTTATTACAATGGTGTTTCAGCTACTTTTCAATATTGTTAATTGCACAGATCTTTAATGCAAAATTGTGTTTTCTTTTTTTCTTTCTTTGTCACCTGCTTGACAAACTGATCTCATTGTTATGGTTATTAAATTGTTAGTAATTTTTTTGTTGTTGTTGTCAGTAATCAGTAAAATCCATGGTATTTTATGTCATGGTTAATGATTTACCAGTAATTTATTAACCATGAGTAAATTAGTTGTTAATGAATCAAATTATAACCTGCTGTTTGTTTTTTTATGTATTGCATATGCAATAAAGATCTAAGTGACTGCCTTTTATAACAAAAATGAAAGCAGTTTGTAAATGTTTTAATGATTTTCCTCAGAATTTCAATTAAAAAGTGTTTCTTTCAAGAAAGTTCATTTTATTCAGTTCAGTTTTATTTTATTTTGTTGATTTGAGTGTTTTTCTTAAAATAAGTCTGAGAAAGAGGGGGCTTTTCTTTCAATCAGGGTCGCACTATGGTTGGGTCGGTACGGTAATCAGAGACAGGCAGCCTCCTGCAGTGACAACTTCAAGTTGACTCGTTGCGCTTGCGCCCCCAGTGAAGCAGATACTAGAAATGGTAATGGTTCCACGTAACCATTACTAGTGGGAAGGCCTATAAAGCGACACTTATTGAAGCAAACCTAAGCCCAAAGTTGGTACTACTGGAAAAAGACCTAGAAATGGGGTCAACCACACTTCCTCACTAACATAAGACAATTCCTTACTCAGAGTCGCTCTTAGCAGCTATTTGAGTATTACAGAGTGTGGTAGATCTACCCAGAGTGTCTGCAGTCTACTCAGTGTAGGTCGGCCATTCTTTCTGAAACTGGGTCATGGTAAATGGAAAAATAAAAAGAAAATTGTTCAACTTCACCTTATGTCAGTTTCTAAATGTTGAAACTATGACACAGTCTAGTGTTCAAACAAGATGATGATCTGCGCCACAAAACAACTAATTTCACACTGGATAAAGCAGGCTACTATTAATTGGATAGTTCAAGATTTTTGTAGAGGGGATATGGTGTGCGATGTGTTGTAACTGTAAAAGGTAACTCTATGAGTTTTTATTTTGTAAAAATCCAGATTAGTTGGTCCTGAAGAGCAATTAATCTGGATTTTTTAAACATTTCTAAGATGTTTATGCAATCAACACATTTTGGACCTTTAAACAGCCTTCTTGTTATATTGCATTTGATTGTTGGAAGATGGATGTGTTTTACACATGTACTTCTGCCTGGAAGGTGCACCACAAAAACAGGACTTGTTTCCACTCATTTTTCTCCCACCCTTGGATTATCCCAGTTATCGCATCAATTCTCTTTTTCTCTTTCAGGTCAGTTGTAGATGCAAGTAAAAGGACAGGGATTATTGGAAAAACCATTAATGTTACATTCTTCACTAACAAACCCTCGTCTAACTTTGAGTGGCTAAAAATCACAGACCTCAACAAACCAATCTCTATATATCCTGTGGACAAGATGAAGCAGCTGACAAGACAACTAGGAAGTATAGTAACACATCCTGTCCAATGTTGATTTAAATGTTAACTGTGAAATACAGGAAGATTTGATATTATAAGGGATGCATGGCAGCCCTACATCTAGTTGACATAATGAGGTGGAAACCAGAATGAAATTAGCTGTTAAGGTTTCATGTATGGGGAAGTTCATGTCAAATTCAAATGTAAGATATGGATTTAAAGGCAGACAGAACTGAATTGTGTATGAGTCAAAACAGCACTGAACAATGAGAAATCCTGTAAAGACAGGACGAAAGACAGATGATGGGGGGGGGGGACCAAATAGCTGAACTGAAATATTGATTCCCAGAGGCTGCTGATGCCATCCTCTTCCTGTTTATTTCCTGGGCTTCCTGATCCCTTTGATGTATGTTTCAGAGAAGTTGTGTGGATGTTCAGTATATCAGTGTGTGTTGCTGTGCAAAGAGAAGGCAAATTGGCTTGTAGCTCATGTTCACATACGGTACCTGTCACTGTGAAGCCTGTTCGTTAGTGGCCAAGCAGTGCAAAGGACACACACTGAAAAGGACTCATACATTTACATGGGCTCCTCAGCATCTGCAACATAATTAAAAGCTGTTCTTATTCGTCCCTGTTCCTCTGTCTAAATCTGCTGTTTATTGCAACGTGTTTGTTCTCCCTAACTTACCTTTGCGGACCGTTTGTTTTGTTCTCTCTTCCCCTCCAGGATTTCTTCTTGTATAAATAGGCATTCAACTTTGGCCAAGTGTTATAAAATAGCCACACAGCTGCAAAGTTCAGAAGTTCAGCACGTCTGTCAATGGGTTTGTGGGTTTTCAGGCAGCAGCAGTTTCACGCTGGTGTGTTTTTGAGTCCTGTAGAGTGAAGAGTTGGCTGTGGTCTTTTCTCAGCCATGCTAATGATGCTACCAGCTGTGAATGAAAAAGAAGCTTTTCCCCCAGTCTAACGGCTTCCTTGGTGGCCAATTGTGCTGAATTATACTGAACTGCGGGCTCCACATAAATTTGACAAGATGCACCTTGGTGTTTCATTCACCATCTCCTGGGATTAAGATAAACATTGTAACTGGGCATTAAAGCCTTGGTGAACAGTCTGCCCCTTTGGGGACTAGTCACTTTTCCACTTTTGTTCAGCATTAAATGCTTTTTTTCATCTGTGCATTATTATATAGTGGATGCAATATGCTGGGTTTCCTTAGACATTTTTTGAATCAATCTGTCTGTATTATTTGATAGAAGTGACTTTGTAAAGTGTCTTGAGATGATGCGAATTAGCTCTAAGTAAATAAACTAAACTGAACTAAATCTAGCAGCCCATTGAAAATTTACAATTTCTCAGTGTTATTTCCTTTAGCCTTACAGTAGCATGGGATATTCTGTATAGACAAAATTAGTCTTGTAACTCTTTTTTTATCAAACCAAAGATTTTTTTTTTTTACTACAGATATTTGACCTCAAGCTGACTTTACCACTTTTACGATAGATCATACTTTTCTTAGGTCCTCTATAAAGCGTGGAATGCCATAGAATGTCATAATTTCTGCATGTGATATAATAAATATGTGCAAACCCAGGTGTCCTATAAGTGTATCCTTACAGAAACAGTGTGAATGTCCTGTTAGCTGTTAGCTGTCAGCTTGTCTGTCTCAGCTGAAGCCCAGTACTCCCTCTGACCAACAGCCATCAGACACAACCCTTTCTGCAGTATAATGCTAATTATGATGACAACTTGCAGAGTAATGTGCTTCAGTCAGGTCTTAATTTATAATTAAATGATAAAGCTACGCATGTTCTAGGTGGTGGGTTATTTGTATATTATAGCATCTATGGGAAACCAAGTGAAGTCTGTGTTGGAGAACAGAACTCTATGCAGAAAGTCTGACAGAACAATGTATGTAATGATTCCTGTCTTTTCCTTCCTGAGAAGCTGCCTTATGCCGTCCCATGATGTCACTCCCTGCTCCTTGTGCTGCTCCAGCAATCAAGACTGAGGGGTTATACTGGCGGCAGCTCAGATAGCCGGAGCTGTTGCACCTGGGAAGAGCACTATGTGTTCCTGGCTCTTCCAGTATGTAACCACCAGATTCTTGAAAGCCTTTGTGTGAAGACGTGCAGAGGGACGCAGGCAGGTGGTAGGTGCGGTGGTGACAAGTGGTGCGAGGAGCATCTTGCGGAAACAGAGACGAGAACCGATTTTCAGTGCGGATAGTGTGTTGGATTAAAGAAAAGCGGTTTTGGCAAAAACTGGTCTGTGACTGGACTGGAATGGCAACTCAGGAAGAAGAAGATGGTGATGATATGGATTTGAGTGGTTGGTCTAATGTTGTTAGTGGAAAAGGGAGCGGTAGATTAAGGCGAGAAAATGAAAGTTTGTTAGGGACATAAGTCAATAAAAGAACTTTGGAAGAAAACAGTTCAGATGAAGGAACCCCTGTAGTTCCGAAGAAGATGATTAGAGATGAATTTAAAGTAATTCTTAAATTTAAAGAAGATGAAAACATTCAGATTGGACCGATTGCATTATCAAGAGCGCTTAAGAAGAAGATTGGAGAAATTTCTTTTGCGAAAACACTCAGATGGAAGTGTAATGATCATCTGTAGAACAGAAGAACAGAAAAACAAAGCTCCCGCTGTGGGAGCCGTGCTCTGTTCTTATAGGGTGGTAAGGCGCTGCTGAATACACTGCAGGTGTCCTGATTCCCAAGATCCTCGCCACTGTCCTTACCCCACAGAGAATATGTTACTGAGAGAGACCCACTACAAAGGCAAGGAACTGAGACTGAGTTTCACATTTATTGGCCTTTACGTAGAAGGATGGTCTGATGCTGATGGAAATGCAGACATTGAGGAGGTGACAGGGTGTTCTCTGCCTCAGACTACACTGGAAGGGACAGAAAACCCAAAGAGAAGACAGTGTGATCAAGGAGTGTCAACTGACAATTCCATCCTCTGCCACAAAAGATGAGTGCAGCATAATACACTTCAGCAGTCACTTCAGATTTCTCCTACACAAAAAAAGAACAGGTTGAAAAATGTAAATCCTTTAAAGGGAGCAACATTAAAATAGAAAAATCGTTATAAAAGAAAACACTTGAATGCGAAAATAGGAGACAGCTAAGATAAAACTCAATATAAATTTCATCAAGTATAATCCAAACAGATGAGGGTGTTGTATAAAGAATATTAAATATTATCCTCTGCAATATTTGGTTATGTGAAGAAAGTCTAAAACAACAAAATAAATTATTTGATAATTTTAAAACATCAGTAATGATGGCATAAATATAAAGATGGAAACAGGAAATAATTTTAGTACAGATTAAAACATCCTAATACATTGTCAAAGAGAAAACTCCATATCCACAGGGGGTATATGGTCTTAGTATGGCAGTATGATTAAAGAAATGGTTTCATATATTAGAATAGAGGATGGATTTATTGGATAAAGTCTAGTCGTATTGCATTAGCATAAATACGACTGATGGGAGATAATTAGATCTGTATAATTGCTTAGAATTAATGTGCGGAAAACACAGCTGTCTAAAATTTTAAGTACAGGATCAAAAAAATAAACTGCAATTTAGAAGATATAAAATGTCTTGTGGGTGGATGGTTGAAGTAAACGTGACATCTTTTAGTAATTAGCAAAATGATACATAGCCTGTGCGCTGAAAATGATAGATACTGTTATTGTAACAGTTAAAAACAACAACTATGCTTTTAGCACCTCAACATAAGGGCACTGGATCTGAAACGTTTCCCATTTGCCCATACTACTTTCAACTACTAGCTGATGCAAGGAAGACATTGCAGAAGATACATTGATTAAAAATTATGAAAATAAGTAAACACACTTAGGAGATGCTCAAAGTGATGAGAATAACGTCATTTATCACACTTGTAGCTTCAACTCCAAAAGGATACAGGCTCTATTTGATGGAAGTGCAAAATTAGCATAACAGCTCACTAAATTAACTAACAATATATAGTAAGTTGAGAGTTGAAGTAAGTTGAAAGTACACTGGCAAAATGCATCCAAATTTAATTCAATCAACTCTTTGCCTGTGGTCGTTTAAGCCAGATTTATTTCATTATTTCCTATTTCCCTATACTGATAAAGAGAAATACGGCCAAGTTCCCTGGGCATCTTTGGATCTGGATGGCAAAGCGATTGCTGAACATGCACAACGTTCTAATAAGAGAATGTGGTGCATGATGAAAGCAGCGTGGCTTACACTTGTTTTTAAAAGCGGAAATTTGCAGCTGACACTGCAAAGTATGATCCATAGCTATGTGTTGTTGCACAGAGAAGAGCCTTTACCACATGGAAAGAGCACCAAGTAGAAGGCACACCTTGGCTTTCCTTCTGCTAGTTGATGAGGTCTTGTGAGAGGAAAGGCGGAGAGCCCCACGACAATGGGTGCATCCCATCAATCAGCAGTGTCAACAACAAGGTGACTTCTACCACCTTGTGGCCAAACTGAGACTTGACAATTATTTTGGGATACTTTCGTAAGTGAACTTTGAAACAGGATATTGTTTTCCTGGTTATTCTTTGCCAAAAAGGAGTGTATATGCATCTGAAATTGGAACTTAGACTTAATTTAGTGTGAGTTCTAAAGTAAATGATGAATTATTGCTGTAAAGACAGCATTAATCTTGTTGAGAACAGTAATAGACCAATTCATTGTTTTTGTTTTGATTTGGGTTTTTTGCGCATGCGCACCTGACTGGTAGGCACAAGGCGAACACAATGGCAGACGAAAAACAAAGGAAACGACGAGTTCTCGACGTTCTTTAGATAACGTATCACAAGATCGTTATAAGAATAAGTTAATGGTTGATGGTATCAGATTGCCAGATCCACACAGCAAAAGCCTGAAGGGACGGAGCGGGTCTGTGAAATGCTGGCCAAGTGTTCCGTACCGCGACATATACAGCTGCCTTATAAACACGCAGGCCAGTACACACGAGACAGCATGAAAGCCATGAAATCACTTGACGGCTACAACTATTTCATATTGGGACATGTTCAGACATGTTTGTGTAGCAGACTGGAGAAGGACACGACTGTGTGCTTTGTGAAAGCCAATGTGTGAAAGCCCCATCCCAATGGGCCAACGGCAGTATAAATCTCAGATCTAAATATTTTTACAGTAGTCACTGTAAAGTAGCTCTAAAACAACAATAGAATATATATTCTGTTACTGGATATATTGTCTTATTAATCTTTTTCACAGACTCATGTCAGAGGGTTTATATACATTGTACATTTATATTATTACGAAACGAAACATGTATATTATTACGAAACGAACGTTTACGTCTTGACTTAAGTATATATCCTAATTTTTAATAAGATAATTATTTAAGTAGAACAATGACTAGTGCAAAATTAAGTTGTATTAACCGGAGATGAAGTGTAGACTGCAAATTCTGTCGTGCAAATTCTGCCACAGTCGATTGGAATTGTCTACCTGCATCCTTTTCCTTGAAATTATCCATTTCTTTCTTTGTCCTTCAATAAACAAAAGAAACGTACATCCGACGACTTGGAATGCCTCTGTGTGCAACCAGGAGCACAACAAGTCGTAGGCATTGTTTAGATTCCAAAAATAAACTAACTAAAAGTACGCTCTAAATCACCCGTTTTGTTAGGTAGGCGAAAACAGTACTGTTTTGCCTACCAACGTGACCCAGATGTTGCTCATGACGTCACGAGTGAATTGGTCTATTGCACTCTGCTGTGTGTTGTGATGGTCTATCTTGAAGAGGTGACTTGTCGGAGTATGAACAGTGGAATGTGCGATGGACTGCCTTGACATCACCAAACAGCTGTCCCATGAAATGAACTCCTGCAAGTAGGTGTTGTGCAATTATACACTGTTTAAAGTTATTTAATGTTTATTTAATGTTTATTAAATAACTCTGTCTGTTAAGTATTGTCTGGTGATAATCAGCTCTTAAGCTGATATCAGGACAATGGTTGAAAGGGATGAATTTGAGCACTAGCGATCTTTAACAGCAAACTCTGTACACACATAAGTTTGCTGTTAAACTTACAGCAAACTGAATATCGACGAAGAAAACGGATTAAAATTTGACCAACGCAGTTACTTGTCCTTAAATTAATGATATCAAAACGTTTTAATCTACCTCTTGTGGGGAAAAACAGTTGGTATTTGGCAGATTAATTTACAAAATTATGGGTGTTATGAACAACATTAAATCCAAAGTTTTTATCCGACGTACGGCTGATTTATTTGTTGTGGTCTCTTGTCATTCACATACAACAATAAACCGTGAGAGCCGACGTGAGTTTTGAAACTGCAAAGCTTTGTTTTAAACGGAAGATCAAACGTGCATCTACACAGCACAGCGTTCATAGACCAGTGTGAAGCATTCCTGAGCGTCAGAAAGCTATGGTGCATTCAGGAGCATGGGACATTTCAAACTTACAAGGAAAGAGGCATAAAACGGAACAGAACTTAACTCATACAATAATCTATTTATCAAGAAACAGTGTGGGCATTCTTACAGTACTGAATGCTCTAAAATTGTATTTCTGTTATTGTTTGATTATGCAGATCTGCTAGCTTTTTATTCTGAAAAATCTATAATATTACAGCAGCAAGTTTTTCAAAAGCCTGTTTAACAGCTCCAAATGGGGCTTCAGATCATACAGTGACAATTGCACTGTCATTGTTTTACAGGGCAGAATTTGCATTTGCTGACCCTTGTTCTTTAACTAAAGATGAATATACAGGAATACAGTCATACAAGTGTCAACACTTCTGAGATAGCAGGGGATGCGTTTTTAGGCAAGGGGCTGCCAAACAAATGCATCCCCCTTTTATGCAACATAAAAATCGTCACACATACACATGAAATTCACAGTGGTAGCTCAGAACATGTGTAAACTTGTAGAAAATGTTAAATCAGCTACAAGTGCATATTTAAACAGCAGGGGATGTTTTTTTTGGCTGCCCCTTGCCAAAAAATGCACCCCCTTATGTTTTTAATCTAAAAATTGTCCCAAACACATGAAATTTACACTGGTAGCTCAGAACACACATGTAAACATGTAGAAAATGTAAAAATCAGCTACAAGTGTCAAATATATATATATATATATATATATATATATATATATATATATATATATATATAGATAGATAGATAGATAGATAGATAGATAGATAGATAGATAGATAGATATATATATAGATATATATATAGATATATATATATATATATATATATATATATATATGTATGTATATATGTAAGAGTCATGGGTACTTGTTGATGGCATAAAAAATATTTCTAAAATCATTAAAAGAGCATTAAATAGCATTAAATTACAGTTACTCATTCCTGTATAAACCCTGTTATATTGACAACTATAAACTGTCCATATTTTCTACTTACCTTCCTGAAGTACTTATCCAGCTTGCCTTTCATGATTGTTATGAATTAGAATGGTGTGCTTACCTTCACAGAAAGGAAGCGGTGGTGTGCTTACAGAATATTACCCAAACTTGAGTGACCTTAAGCAGCATCAATGAACAAGAGATCAGACTTTTGTTTATCTTGAAAAGCTGCACAATCTGTTGATTAGAAAAATGAAAACGTTATTCATATACCAAATTTTATTTCACAAATGCTTTAAAGCCAATGTTTTCATTAGCTCTTAAAAGTTACAGCTTCATTCTAAAGCTAACTTACATTTTAAGGTGACAAGCTTGAATCAAGAGCTTTGACTTGTTTAGTTTAGGCTAAAATGTCAGGCTAAAGTAGGCAAAGAAAAAATATGCGTTCTTACATGTGTCAGAGGCACTCCTCTGGTACGCCGCGGTTTGGCAGGAATCGGAGCAATGGGCTGTCCTTTTTAGCCATCCTCTCCACTTCATGCAAAAATGTATTTGGAATGCCAACTTTTTCTACTTCTGTTTCTTCTTTTTCATGTTAGAAGAGTGTGAATGAAGGAGAGGGGAGAGAGCATGAGAGTGAAAGTACCTTTTTTCATATCTTTTCGTTTCACTGGGTGTGCTGTTTATATTATTGGTTTATTTGTTTTTTGGGATTACTTGATTTGAGTGTTCACGGGTTTTGTTTGGGGCGTGGCTGTCAGGGCTGCCTGGGTGGCTAGCAGCTGATGTTCAGCCGGAAACTGGAAGCGAGGTGGCGGGAGTGCCCGCCGCCGATGGAGAAGAACCTGCTGGGATGGCAGGAGATTCTGCCACTGCTGAAGGTCTCACAGAGGGCTGTCCCCTCAATGCTGGAAAAGCGTTGGGTGCTGTTGGAGGGAAGATGTTGATTGAGGGGTGTGTGAAGACCAATCAGGGTTATATGGTGTGTGGTATTGGGGAGGATCTGTCCACGGTTAGTGGTGGTGTGGAGGAGGAGGAAGGTGAGCGGGGAGGAAAGGTGGGCGATCAAGAGCATGTGGAGATCCGGACCAGGAACAGGAGGCACGGGAGGAGGATGGAGGAGCGAAGGCTGAGACTGGAGAGGCTTTGTTGGGAGCTGAGGCAGAGGTAAGGGTGGAGGAGGAGGAGGTGATGGAGCAGGAAGCTTCGGCCATAATGAAGAGGAGGAGCAACAGGAAAAACGTTGTGGCTGTTGAGCATGCTAGTAAACAGATCGGCAACATGGCTGCTGAAAGAAAAGAACAGTTGAAAAGCAGTGACAGCGAGGACGGTTTTTCCGACTCCAGTGAGATATCACTTTCACAGGTTGGCAGTAATGAACCCCGATATCCTGTCGGGTCATTTTTGTCTTTCATTCAGCAAACTAAAGGGCTGAGGGGACTTAAGGTGGAAACATATTTTGCAAACTTGAAACTGTTTTATGCCTCAGTCAGATATTACGTCAGGAAAAAGGAAAAATCAGGCTTCACTGATCAAGAGATTTTCAGACTGAAAAAGATAATGGTTAAAGTGAGAAAGCAACTTTAACTTAATGGCACGCACTAACTTTGTATTATTATTATTATTATTATTATTATTATTATTATGATTGTTGTTGTTATTGTTATTATTATTATATTGTATACCCAGATGGACAGACACTTTTAAAAGAGCATCCCTCAATCTCAATGGGGCTAGAGAGGCTTTAAAACGTCAAATGGTCTACCAGACACTTAACCATAAAACAATTAGTGTTTTGTATGCACAGAAAACTCACAGTGATAATTCAAATGAGGCGTAATGGAAATAGGAATGAAAGGGGGAAGTCATTTTAAGCCATGGCACCTCCCAGAGTGCAGGAGTGGGCTTCCTCTTTTTGAGAGCTTTTAATCCTCATTCAATTGAAATACAGCACATTGTTAAGGGTCGATGTCTTTTAGTCCGAGCTGGATTTGAACGATTTAATATGGTTTTTATTAATATTTATGCTCCATGTGCCAATGCAGAGAAGATACGTTTTTTAAAGAAATTGGGGAGAAGTTGGGGGATTGCGGGTCTGAGGATTACGTTTTTATAGGAGGGGATTTTAATTGTACAGAGGACGATTCCGTAGATCGTAATCGTGCAGAGCCGCATGTAGCAGCTCAGCGCGCTCTGAAGCAGCTGGTCTCATCACATGGCCTGGTGGACGTATGGAGGAGGATGCACACAGGCTCCAGCCAGTACATGTGGTCCCACATGAAAGAAAACCACATTTCACTAGCTCGTCTTGACTGGTTTTAAACATCATTTTAACGTGTTTAAAACTTGCCACATTTTGCAAGTAGGTTTTACAGATCATTCCCTGGTTTTAGGTAGTGTTTTTATTAGAAACATTTTACCTAAGAGTGTTTACTGGCATTTTAACTCAGTTTTAACTTATGACGAAGGTTTTAAGGAGATTCTGAGTTATTTTTGGACTGGTTTTAGACAACTGAACAGTGATTTTATCTGTCTGCAACAGTGGTGGGACTACGGCAAAGTTCAGATAAAACTGCTGTGTCAGCAGCACACTGTTAATGTTACTCGTGACCTCATCGGATCTATAAAGGATCTGGAGATGAACATTGTGGAATTAAAACGATTGTGACTCTACTGGAAACAGGGAGCATTTTGAAGCTCTCAAATCTAAAAGGCTAGTCTTAGCAGACCTGCTGGACACAAGAGTTCAAGGCGTGTTGTTAGGTCTCCGATGCAAAACATCGCAGATATGGATACGTCATCCAGCTTTTTCTTTAACTTGGAGAAGAAGTGCGGGCAGCAGACGTTGATCCATTCTCTGCAGTTGGACACAGGGCAGCAGTTGAGTGAGCCGGGTCAGATCAGGGAGAGGGCTGTGGGTTTTTACTCTTCATTGTTCAAGAGCGAGTATAAGGAAAATGATGAGTTGTCAGGGGAGTTCTGCAGCAGACTGCCCCAGGTCTCAGTGGAGACCAACACCCAGCTTGGGGTGCAGGAGCTCCACACAGCCCTCCAAGGTATGCTAGCTCGGAAGGCTCCGGGCATTGATGGGATCACTGTAGAGTTCTACAAAGTCTACTGGGACATCTTAGCAGGAGACCTGCTAGATGTCTTTAACGAGAGCCTGGCGACCGGTTTGCTCCCGACGTCTTGCCGCAGGGCAGTCATCACTCTCCTCCCAAAAAAAAGGGAACTAGCAGGAGATTAAAAACTGACGCCCTGTGTCCCTTCTGTGCACCGATTATAAAATTCTCTCCAAGGCCCTGGCAGCCAGGATGAGAGGAGCAATGGAGCAGGTCATCCACCGAGACCAAACCTATTGCGTCCCCAGCAGGTCAATGGTGGACAATATCCACCTGATTCGGGATGTTTTGGAAGTCTCCAGTTCATTGGGTCTGCAGACAGCCATGGTCTCACTTGACCAAGAAAAGGCTTTTGACCGCGTCTAAACACAGCTTTCTATGAGAAACTATGCAAGAGTTTGGGTTCGGCGCTGGTTTTATAGCCAAGATTCAGGTGTTGTACAATAACATTGTGAGTGTACTGATAATCAATGGTAGCCAGTGTGCACCTTTTGGAGTGTGTAGAGGCGTTCGACAGGGCTGTGCGCTCTCCGGAATGCTCTACGCGCTCTCCCTGGAACCCCTTCTCCGGAAAATACGCTTGAGTGTTTGTGGTCTGGTCTTACCTGGTTTTAACGCTAATTTGGTTTTATCTGCCTATGCCGACGATGTCGTTGTTTTTACAAAAGACGAAAAGGATGCTGAGACGTTATGTAATATCACTGAAAAGTTTTGTGTCCTGTCTGCTGCGAGGGTGAACTGGGGAAAGAGTGAAGCCTTCACCACGAGTGAGTGGCATGGCCGTCTCCCAGTTCTCCCTCAAAATCTTCCATGGAGGAGGGATGGTTTTAAGTATCTTGGCATCTTTTTAGGGGATAAAGCTTTGGTACAAAAGAATTGGGAAAATGTTGAGCAGCAAATAAAGAACAAACTGGCTAAGTGGAGATGGATTCACTCCCAGCTTAGAAGAACCTCTGGTGTGCGGAGCGAGACTGGACCTCTGTGACGGTACTTTGCCGGGTCTGTCAGAGACGTTGTGCAGGTCCGGCACGGCGACTGTGAGAAGGCTGGTGGAAGCAGCTGGACCGGATTTCAGCAACATCCAGGCAGTGAGTTCACTGCTGGGGTCCGGTCTGACAGGCAGATACGGCGCTTCCTCGATTGGGTGAAGGAGAGGATGGCAGCCAAAGAAAGACATCTGCTGCAGCTGCATTCCACTGGACAATGTGAACCTGACCCGACAGACCCGTTTCCAGACGTTCAACTGGACCCTGATTTCACAGAGGACAGTGGCCCTCTCTTATATAACGTGGCCCCCAAGATGACCTTGTGCACTACAAGCCCACAGATGCTGTACAAGATTAATGTAAAAATAATGAATAAACGGACTTTGAGAAACAGACCTGTCAGCGTGTGGAGAGACAAGCTCGGAGGACAGAGGCCCCAATGGAGAACTCTTTACAAGCCTCCGGTGAGGAAACGGACTGGTGACCTGCAGTGGAGAATCCTCCATGCTGCTATTGCCACAAATTCTTTTTTATCGGTCATCAGTCCTGGAGTTTTAAACGTGTGTCCGTTCTGTAGTTGGTCTGAGAGTGTTTTTCATGTTTTTATGGAATGTGTCATATTGATGGTTTTTTTTAGTCTTTTGATGAGATGTTTCAGCCTTTTTGGTGTGGTTTTTACAAATGCTGGTTTTTATCAATTGTGTGCATTACAGCAGAGCCACTAAGGCAAAATCTCAGATTTTAAACTTTTTAATTGTTGAGGCAAAAATGGCAATCTACATATCTCGAAGGGACAAGTTGCAGGCTGGACACCATCTTGATGCTGTGGCTCTGTGGAAGTGCAACGTTAAAGCCAGGATTAGGCTGGAGTTTCACTTCCACAGAGCCACACAAAACATCAATGATTTTATGCAGTTGAAGGGTTTTAATAATGCGACGTGTCTAAAGAAGGTGAACTCCAAACTAACAAGCTCCTTATTTAAGTATTTTATATAAATGACACTTGGTTTTAACTAAAATGTTTTATCTTTGTGATGTTCTGTAAATAAAGTTTTGTTAAAAGTAAAAAAAAAAGTCTTCGTCTTAAATGATTCAGACTAAAAGCTTACTAGCGCCAACATCTGGATAAAGTTATCACATTTATACAATATAATTACACGTTTATACAATATAATTATCATGTTTATACAATATATTTATCACGTTTATATAATATAAGTTTGAATTTTTTTTTCAAGTGACAGCTATGGGCTTCCATACATCAACTAGAAGCCAGGCGCAAGAACATTTGCCATTTGTTTGATCAAGATAGCAACTGTGGACTTTTCCTGAGTCGGAGACAAAGTCCTACTACCCTTTACTCTAAAATGACGAAGGTTTTATTCTGTCCTGTTTACTTGCTGCTGGTAAGTCTTGAAATAGTCTTTTTTTAAAAAAAAAAAACGTTATTTACTTTCAATGCTTTTTCATTATTGTTTTCTCGAGAATGCGACGCATGTAACAAACACGAGTAACCCTTTAGAGAGACGAGCCTGTTAAGATAGTGAAAACAACTTTCTTCCCTCCTCAGATCCTTTCCTCCGTGGAGTCATGCTCTATC
Organism: Fundulus heteroclitus; assembly: GCF_011125445.2. Classification (NCBI taxonomy): domain Eukaryota; kingdom Metazoa; phylum Chordata; class Actinopteri; order Cyprinodontiformes; family Fundulidae; genus Fundulus; species Fundulus heteroclitus. The sequence continues at coordinate 38,980,050 of NC_046383.1, read as the reverse complement.
CCCGACTCTCTCTACGTCCTTTCGCCACAAACCATCCCAGCTGGATACCACCTCACAAAAGGTACCGCTGCTCTCAACTCTCACCTACAGGCGGTCTGTGTTATACTTCTTTAAATCAACGCATCGGTATGGTTCGGTATGGTTCGGTATTGTTTGCTTTTTTAACCCACTTTCTTCCCTTTGAATGTTTTATCTTAGTTGAAGCTGTCGGCTGTGACCCCGAGACTCTTCATTTAACTGTGGAGGACCCTAGTTTTACAGTAAAGAGCAACGGGGTTTTAGTAGCGCTCAGTCCGGTCTCTGTGGCAACCAGCGGGCGGACATTTTCTGTCAGGGCTCAGGATGGCAGTGGGCCGGGCAGTGAGATGGAAGTTCACCTTGTCAGCGGTACAAAGCAGGAGACAAATGTAAGCGCACTGAACAACAACAGTTTTAAACAACAACATCAATAATAATACTACTAATAATAATCTTACGTTATAGGAAAAGGGTCAGGCCATTTTGAAGCGCACCAAAAGACGGTGGAGTCCTCCGCCCATCCACATACTGGAGAATGATGTTGGGCCTTTTCCTAAAAACATTGAAATGGTATATGAAATATAGTTTTTTTTGTTTGTTTTTTTCTCCGCACAGGTCAACATTTTTGTTCTTCCCTAATTCAAATCTACAATTTTTGTACTTCCCTAAATTCAATTTATATCTGCTTACTTTGCACCAACGCAGCGCTTTATTCATCTCAGGGCCCTGTAGGCGTCATAATGTGGAAAACAAATTTATAGAACTATTTTTTTTAATTCAAGAATATGGGGAAGCTCACTATTTCGAACACAGAGTTGGGTAAATAGCAAATGGTACATGGCCTGTACTTGTACACTGCGTGAAGTCCAGAAGACCCCAAAACGGGTGTTAAGGGTATTAATATGTTTGTAGCTGTTGCATGTACGTACAAAGTTATCCAAGCTCAAACCACACTAGAGTGCCTCGGAGCAGTGGTGTCAAAACCTTTGCCATGCGGGCAAAGCTGGCACGTTAAAAGTAGTCCACCCATCCGTTGTCTACACCTGCTGGTTCGTGCCTGGTCGTGGGGTGAGCTGGTGCCCATCTCCAGCAGTCATTGGGGGAGAGTCGGGGCAAACCCTGGACAGGTCAACTGTCCAGCACAGTAAAAGTGGTGACTTTTTTGTTTTCACCTGCACAGCAGTAAACTATATACACAGTGATTAATGAAACAAAGTAGAATCAGAATCAGACATACTTTAATAATCCCACAGGGAAATTACTTTTGTTACATGCTCCAGATATACACACATTTTTATATATAATTCAATTAAATTTTCAATTCAATTTTATTTATATAGCGCCAAATCATGAAACATGTCTTCTCAAGGCACTTTACAAAATCAAGTTCAATCATATTATACAGATTGGGTCAGATTATACAGATTGGTCAAAAATGTCCTATATAAGGAAACCATTTGATTGCATCAAGGTCCAGACAAGCAGCATTCACTCCTGGGGAACCGTAGAGCCACAGGGAGAGTCCTCTGCATTGTACATGGCTTTGCTGCAATCCCTCATACTGAGCAAGCATGAAGCGACAATGGGAAGAAAAACTCCCCATTAACGGGAAGGAAAACCTCCGGCAGAACCGGGCTCAGTATGAACGGTCATCTGCCTCGACCGACTGGGGTTACAGAAGACAGAGCAGAGACACAACAAGAGAGACAAAAAAGCACAGAAGCACACATTGATCCAGTAATCTGTTCTACATTAGATGGTAGTAGCGGGTGAGCCGTCTTCTCTGGATGATGTCACAGTTAACAGAACGCCTGACCAGGTGTACCTACTATGAAGAAAAAGAGAGAGAGCCAAAAGTTAAAAACTGAAATGACGACAGTCATTTCAATGTAATACAATGCAAAACAACTCTTTAAGTTTTGATACAGCATTATCCGATAAAGATCTACTATAATGGAACCCTCTTTTGGGGGTGGAGAACTCAGTTAGATTAAACTCAAATGTTATTAAAAAATAAACAGATAGGACAGGGTTGTGAGGAAATGCTGTTAATTCTTCACAATCAATGCCATATGTCAGCACAAGGTCTAAAGTATGGAGCCAAGAGTGCGTCGGTTTATGCACATTTTGAGCAAAACCAATTGAATCTAGGATAGTTTTAAAGGCTACACTAAGGCTATCACATTCTGTGTCAACATGGATGTTAAAATCACCCGCTATAATAACCTTATCAGTATTTAACACCAAATCAGATAAAAAAATCTGACAACTGATCCAAAAACTGAGTGTAAGGGCCTGGTAGACGATACAAAACAACAAACAGAAGAGGTTTTATTGCTTTGCAGTTTGGATGAGGGAAACTGGGGGTTAAATGTTCAAAAGAACTGTAGTTATTAATTGGCCTGGGACTAATTAATAAATCAGACTGAAAGATGGTTGCCACTCCTCCTCCTGTTCCCACAGATCTGGGAATGTGGAAATTTGAATAATTGGAGGGAGTTGACTCATTTATACTAACGTAGTCCTGTTGTAGCCAGGTTTCTGTGAGACAAAACAAATCAATCTGTTTATCAGAAACTAATTTGTTAACTAACAAAGTCTTTGGAGGGAGAGACCTTATATTTAATAGACCACATTTAATTGTTTTATTTTTAGGTTCAAGGTGAACCGTATTGATTTTTATTAGGTTTTTATGATTTATTCCTCTTAGATAAGTTTTTGATCTGTTAAGTTTTGGCCGTGGGAAAGACACCGTCTTTCCCACGTCTTTCCCAATATATATATTTACAACATTCCACACAAGGTAATATATATATATATATATATATATATATATATATATATATATATATATATATATATATATATATATATATATATATATATATTAGGGCGGGGCAAGTTAACGCGTTCATTTCGCGTTAACTCATTAGACTATTAACGGCGATATTTTCTTTAACACGCGTTAACGCATGTTGCTCACATGCTTTTATTTTGTGAAGGTCTGTTGCTGCGGTGTAGGGGTTTGAATCAGAACAGTAGGTGGTGATAATGCGCCAATAACCTCGCTGTCAGCCAAGCCTCGGATTCAGAGGAAGAAAGGTGCTGGCCGGAAAAAAACAAAGCCGACATGCAGAAGGCGGTGTTTCCCGCAGGAATAGCGTACCGCGCACGTGACTTCACCATCTCAAGAGCAACGCCCCTTTTGCCGCTTAGGTAGGACATACAGGTAGAGAACGCCCGTAGCAACCAGCTATTACACGCGCAACAGAAACAGCGATATGACCGACTTTATAGCCGTTAAACTTTCCCAAGACGATGTCCCAGGCGCACGGATTATTGGCCGCACTGTCGAAGAACACACCAACCTTCAGCTCAAACGATGGCTTGAGTGTCGAGGGCTTAAAAAACCAGAAACGGGCCGAGTTGATCGAACGGTAAGCTTTTTTTTTTTTTTCCTGCGCGGCGATCATGGCGTCCGTCCAGGGATCGGTATATGTTTAATGTTTGTCTTATTTGAAATGTTTTTGAGTAAGCTATCCTGGTAGCAGGGTATCTTGTTAGCGCCTGCTACCATGATAGCCTATATGTTATCATGGTAGCAGGCGCTTCATTATTAACATGTCGGCCACCAAAATACTCTTACCTGTTCACTACTTGATGTCGCTGGAATTGGGTCAGGATGTTCTTCGGTTGGGCCCTTTCCTCCAACAAAATGCTTGCTACATATGTAGTAGGTGAATTTGGTAACTTTTTCCGGGTTGAACTGTTGTGTAGGCTGACAGCACCGGTGTACCCAGCGCACACATTTCTCCTTGGCCGTCTTGAAGAAAACATCCTTCATATGCGGCCGATCAGTGTACCTCGAGTCGCTGTTGCCCGTTCCAGAGCAACAATGTTTAAAAACCATGGTCTTAGATTTTACCGAGTAAAGCCAAGGGTAACGCATGTCTCTTTTACAGCGAAACAGCGACGGACTATGCAAGCTTGCCCTACTGCGTACCACGTGATTCTTCCAGCATGGAATATGACAGAAACAAGTTAGTTGTAACCACTGCCAAGTTAAACTTTGGTATTGAACATAAAATGGTAATGCTGCTCCCTGCTGTTACCTCAGAAATTGCCTGTTTTTGGTAGATTTTTTTCCCCATAAAGAGAATTCCCTGTCAGTGGCAATAAGCTTTAATTTATTATTATTGCTATTTTTTGTTTTACATGTTTAAGTTGAACTTTACACTAAATATATGTTACTGATAAGTGCTACAAATGTTACAACACTTTTGTTCATATGGCAGCAGAACATTAAAATAAAAGTGCTCTTTACACTACTTTTGAATTCATTCTTGGAGTTTGTAAATACAATGTGATTAATCGCGATTAATCGCGATTAATCAGGGCGATTAATCGCGTTTAAATATTTTAATTGTTGCCCAGCCCTAATATATATATATATATATATATATATATATATATATATATATATATATCTTTTAATGAAACTCTAAAAGATTAATTCTTGTGTTGGATCTAACATTTTTAGTTTTTATGGTTTCAATCTGCACTAAAAACTCTTGAAGTGCTGCCAAGGGCCACACAAAATCTTTCCGAGGAACACAAATTGCTTCCTGGCACTCATGTTGTACATCCCTGCCATACAGAAAAATAAACAGAAAACCATTTGGTTTGTTTTCAAGGTTTTGTCTTCCATCTTGACTTAGAATTTCGTAGCACTTACTGCAGGTAAAAGTAATGACAAAAAACATTTAGACAATTAGGAAAAATGTTTTTGGATTTAAATCTATAACTGTAAACAGTCAAAGATCAATAAACAACGATCATCATAATCAAGCAAGCTTCTCTACAAGAGTTACATTCAGTAGTGCAGCTGTGCTGGTAAACAGGACACAATGTGCACATTCAACCCGATTTTAAAATGTAGGCGCAGCATTTATCGAAGCTCTCATTGAATCAACTATGGAAAATAGTTTGGACTTCAAAGTTACCCAATTATTCTTAATACCCAATCGTATTAAGAGTAGTGTGCAAGCATCACCGATTATAATTAACCTATTAAAAATATATGGCTAGTTTTAATCACAATGTTAATTAATGCTCTTGTAAAGTTGCTACTTTGTATGTTTATTTTTGTTTGTCATTTATAGATTGTGTCAGATTCAGGAGTGAAATATGATGTGTACTACACCATTGACGGGCCCGGAGTGAACCAGTACCCGCGCAACATTTTTAGCCTCGACAAAGAAACTGGGGTACTGAAAGTGCACCAGCCAGTGGACCGTGAGGAGTTTCCAACATTCATAGTAGGTTTTCTAGAAAGGAAAATCTCAACCTGCTGTACTAACTTAATGTTATGTTCCTTCTCTGAACCATTTACATTGTTTTGTCCCCTTTTTACAATAATTAGTTTGCAGTTAATTTACTAGCTAGTTGTTTTATTTTAAATGAGATTCTATAAGCAGTACAGTACAATGTAGCAAAAATGCAAACTAGGTTGTTTCTCCTGTTTCTTATAGATGAGACTGCAACAATTAAATGTAAGCAATTTACAAGGCAAAAAAAGCCAGAGGTTTCAAAGAGACACTTAAGTCTCATTACGCTGCAGGTTCACATTACAAATTTTACACAAGAACCATATTCTTTATTTGACCATGACCAGATGTAGGGTAAAAAAATATGGCACCTTTCATAGCCTCAGTTTTCATTATCAGTTGCGACAGTGGATAATACAACCTTTTCTGATTTTTAAAACATTTATTTTTTTAATCTGATGCTGAAAATTAATTCAGTTAGTAGATCCCCTTCATGCATGATTGTCACTGATATTTGTTAATGTTTCAATATGTGTGCATTCACAGCTAATAATCAACGCTTTGGACAAAATTACCAATCAGCCTAAAGACATACCTTTGGACCTCACTGTATCAGTGGACGATGTAAATGATAATAAGCCAGAGTTTACAGGCCATCTTGCGTTTTCTGTGCTCGAGCAAACCGCAAGTAAGGAGCAGCGAGCACCCAACAGTCACGTTGTATGAAAGGCGTACCGAAAGCATCCCCTGAATAAACACGCTTTTCCCCATAGATTTGGTGGTGGGGAAAGTGGAAGCCACGGACAAAGATGATCCCTACACAGACCACGTGAAGATCAAATACACGCTCAAAGACGGGTTGGAATATTTTGCCATCAACCCAGATACGGGCGTTATCACCACAGTGTCAAATAAACTGGACCGAGAGGTGAGCCCTGTAAACTCTTAACAGATGATTGACTTTGTTTCTTGAAGCGTCAAAAACTGGTTTATATTCGTCTCCTATTTCAACACGTGATCTTTTTCTTGTCATGTTTTATTTCAAGACAAATGACACACATATGGTGACTATAGAAATCAGAGATTTGAATGGGGCACCAAATGGTCTTTTTAACACCGCGACGGCCACAATCACCTTGGTCGACATCAATGACAACCCACCAACTTTCAACCAAACATCCGTAAGTGGTTACAGCATGAATAAACAAATTAGAAAAGTAATAATGATAATACATAAAAGAATGAACAAATGCATAAATCTGTCTAAGAATGGGCTTTTATGGGATTCTCCCTGTATGGCTACGCAACTTACAAACGTGCAACACACAAATAAAACATATTTTAAACTATAATTATTTGACCCACCCATTTTTTTTATCTGGCCTGGACAAAAAGCAATTTCTGGCTACGCAACTGGCTGTGATAGATGGTGAGTTTGACTACAAGTTGTTCCCCGACTGTGTGCCATCGTAGGGTTGAAATCGAGGAGAATAAACCGCCCCAAATACAAAAAAAGAAAAAGAGAGAAGACTGGCGACAAATCAACCTGAAGCCAGACGCAAGAACATTAAGATAGCAACTCCTGTGGACTTTTCCTGGGTCGGTCCAGAGACAAAGTCCGACTACCTTTACAGGTCTCTGTGGAGTCACCGATTCTCTCATTCCAGCTGGTTACAAGCTCACAAAATGTACCTCTGCTCACAGATTGACTTGTAGAACTTTGGCTGATACGGTTATGATAAATAACCCCTTATCACCCTACAAAGAAAACCACACAAACACAAGTTTAGACTTTTCTGCAGAAGAGGAAGAAATAGCGCCCGACGGAGAAAATGCTCCCTTGAATGTCTGTGCACTGCTCCTGCCGGGACATTTGTCTCCTCTGCCTTTATTATCAAACTTCGAAGAGGGGAAAGGGGGATTCAGGAGTTCACAACATGGGTGTCGGCACACAGAGGGGTGTAGGATTAACATACACAGCTGGATAAGGCAAGAAATTCCTTGTCTGGGAGAAGCATTTATTCTTCCTGTTTCAAGTTAAAACAGTAGAACATCCCTGAAAGCCAACTCTTAAAACGGGCTAAATGCCTGTAACTTAATGAAAATAAATTGATTACATTCAAATTTATCTAATAATTATTTTTTTATTATTTTATTATTATTATTATTATTTTATTTACAATTGAAGCTTAACTTAACCTACTTCAAGTAATCATTTCTTGCATGCTGCATTTTCAATGAGACTGTCATTTTGTTTAGCATTTAACAAGGTAAAACTTTAAACTATGGGCTGCATTTCTTCAAGAGGGATTTTTGAAAGCATTTGATATTGAAACATTACATTTCATATTTAGCAATCATAGATTTTAGGCATGGGATTACACAAGCAGTAAAAACACTAATAATAATAATAATAATGGGTGTCATTATTTTCAGCAAGAGGTGCCACCAGGATCCTCAAAAGAACCAGGAGAGGAAGTCCATACTTAGAGGAACAGCATCCTGGGACATTGCTTTTTGCACATTCTTTAAGGCAGACATAGCTTCAGTAACATGATTTTTATTAGCATCAGAAATATATGTACAGCAAGATATTTCAATCATTGCACATACGCAGCCTTGACTAGCAGTTAACATGTCCAAAACCATTCTGTTTTGCAGTACCATTAAACGCATTTCACTTAATTGTTTGTTTTGTCCTTTATTCATGTCCATCGTCATGTTCACCAGGGTTTTTATTCTGTAGTCCAGTGTCTCAATCATCAACATAGATTTACCAATTCCAAACCACGGGAAAGGTGAAAGTCCTATTTTATTCGCTGTGCTCCAGCATTTATGTTCAGAGGGAACGTTGGAACCCCAAATTGGATCATGGGGCTGGAACAATGAGCTGGAGCTGATCTCTCTTCTCCTATTAGAGGAATGATGATCCTTTACAGCCTGAGCTGAGATGATGACGGTGTGGTCAGAAAGAAACACAGGTGCCGGACCAGTTTACAGGCAACGACTGATAGATGCTGTCTCCTCCACACAGGAACCAGCCACCCTCTGTAGGAAAGTTGACTTGTGGTTTCCAAGTAGAACAGCTAGGGAGGATGCCGCAGACAAAGTCAGAGTAAAGGTCAGTGATGGTACTCTGGCATCCTGCTGCATGTCCTACCTTCACCGTATCGTTCCCTCTAGGTGAGCGAATACACACTGGATGTTTCATTCCTTTAAACATAACAGCCTTCATCTTGGTGGGATAACCTGTAACTTTGCTGTAAGAGAACAGTGACGACTTTTCTCCATTGCACAGCTGTTCCATCATAATCTTCCCAGTCGTGGCGTTCATTAATTGAGCAGGCCTAAACTGGAATGCATATGATGCAAAACAAATAGCCTGTGAGATGTTCATGGTGAGCAGAAGCAGGAGCTGATGTGTCTGATGTTAATAAGGGACTCATTGGGTTCCAGGCTGGGTTGTTGTCCGGGGAGGGTGATGTCCGGGGTCCAGGTGCAGGACTGGTAAGCTGTTTCTGGGTTCTGCGGTGTTGGTGGGTGGACAGGCAGGTGGGTACAGCAGGAGGACCAAGGCAGGAGTGGCTTCTGGGTTTCTGTTCTTGGCACGAGGAGATCAGACTCGGAAGTGCGGTAGCTCGGGAGTCCAAGGTTCTGGATGAAAGCAAGGAGTAGAAATTAGGTTATGTAAGGTAAGACTTGGAAAAAATACTTTGTTGGTCATGTACTACGCTGGAAGCGAGCAAGAATTGACGCCCTCCTGCTGGAAAGCTGCTCCTTAAGAAGAGCAGCAATCAGTGGGGATGTAGAGCACCTGCCCGTCACGCCCTGCAGAGGAAGAGAGAGAGAGAGAGCCCAGCCTGCACCCGGCTCTCAGAGTGTTACAGTTTGTGACTAAATCATCTTATAGGTGATGGTCCGGATTATTTTTTCCGCTGTCAATTCAAGAATGTTCACTTGAACAGAGAAGGTATTTTCTCCTTCTCCTCGGCCCATATCTTCTCCATAGTGAACTTACAACTAAAGTTACTTTCAACTATAATTATTTGCCCCACCCATTTTTTTATTTGGCCCGGACAAAAAGCAATTTCTGGCTATGCAACTGCCTGTGATGGAAGGTGAGTTTGACTGCAAGTTGGTCAGATTGTCAGAAGAGCTGTATAAGATTTTGTTGTGGGGTCCATCTTTCAGGAGTTCCTTTTCCAAGTTTTGTTAAGGCAGATGGAGGCTAATAATAACACAACAAGGAAAGGGTGTAACAAACTTATAGGACTTTTATCAAGTTTTGTTATTGTGGCAGAATTTTATCAGCATTTTCTTGAGCTGTAAGCAAATATGTACATATTAAAATGTATCATCAAAACTGATTGTCAAGGATTCGAAAATATTTTGACTCTTCTAATTTTTGACTAAAATATCTGGTTCTCGAGGCCTGGACCAGAAATGAATGCAGGCATTCAAAAAAGGTGAACTAAGATGGATCGAATAAAAAAAAAAACATGTATAAATAAATATAAAGCTTGTCATTTTATTTTCTCTCTTAAATGCCAGCATAAAAATGTCTATTTCAGATTAATTGGCCAGGGAGGTTTCAGCAAATACCTAGGATGACCATTGCCACCCTCAGTACTTTACAGGATGAGGTTAAGGTTAGTATAAAATAAAACAAAACACACAACATGCAGCAGGTCAAAAAAGGCCATATTTTGGCTGCAGTGCTTGCTGTTCTCTTATGAAGAAAAGATCAACTAGTGCACCAAATTCAATAGATATTAAAAATATCCAATATAAAATACAGAGATTTCCAGGGCACGAAGTGTGTGTGTGCGTGTGTGTGTGGTGGCGGCAGGTGTGGAGGGGGGCCCAAAATGACTGCGTTGTCCCAGGCCTTAGCAAAGCTTTCAGCTGGCCTGGAACCTGAACTAGCCTTTACTTAATTAGATGAAGCAAAAATTGTGGATAAACTATGATCTTAAGTGACAAAAATTGATTTATGTAATGTCCATGCTGATTGTTGTTAATGTTTCCATTTATTTTTGTCCAGCTCACATTTGATTTATCTAAACTGCTTTGTTGTGCTGTGCCATTTAGGCACATCATCAGGTGGACTGTTAGATATTACATGAAGTTACAGGTTGTAGAAGTTTTTAAAAGCAGTTATTGGGAAAATAACAGATGATTCAGAGAGGACGTAACAGATGTGACACATAGATATGGACAAAAGGACTGATAAAGGAAGCGTATGGGGTAAAAGCGGTTCCATAATAAACTTGTACATAAAAGGATAGTTGTGTCCATATTAGTCAGAAGTTGTGCATAAAAAACATTTGTAAACTCATAATAATTTAAATCCCATTCAAAAGATACAACATACAGTTTAAATAGTTACAACTTCAATAACTAATAAATACAAATTTCAAGTTTAAATTTGTGCTTTACTCTTTATGAACACAAACAGTAGCGGCTGCTTGAGAATACGGATTTTTTCTTTGAGAATACGAATTCACAACAGTAGTCTGACGTCACGGTTTCCAAGGCTGGTTAATGGAGCAAAGAGTGCGAAGATAGGAGCCGCGCATGCGCTCTTCAGACTGACCGTCTCTGAATGCAACGCGGCTGCAGATTCATTCCAGACAGCGCAGAGCTCACAGTGGTAAGTTAAACATTCCCTTTTCTGCTGCTGCTGTTCTTCAAAAGTACGTTTTCAGATCGTTTGAGGCGAGAACATTATACTTTTAAGCTTCCCTACGTGGCCTGTTTACAGAGTTAGTGCGTAATTTAAAAAAAAAAGAGTGATTTATTTGTTTTGTGTTTATCAGGCTGACGCGTGTTGCTTTATTAACTCAATAATTGCTGGAATAAATTGTAAATGTCTCCCAAGAATGACAGCATCATATAAAATAGGGCTGGACGATAATTTAATAACAATATATATCAGTCGAAAGACGTGTGGCACAATAAGGGGAAAAAAGGATCGATAAAACAGTGTTTCCCGCAGGAATTTGCTTATGCGAGGTGGACCGACTCGCGGAGGGGGGGGGGGGCTGGACGACACGTTTTCTGCGGACCGACTCGCAGAAAGGGGGGGTGGACGACACGTTTTCCGCGGACCGACTCGCGTAGCGGGGGTATCCATGTGTTTTCTCCATGCCATTCACGCACGCGCGAAAGCGCGTGTTAACGTCACTTTTTTTTTTTTTTTTTGGAATGTTGGCGTGGCGGCCGCCACGCCAAGATAGCGCTGCGGGAAACCCTGTAAAAGTTGGTTATACAGACAGTTTTCCTTTCTTCCTTTTAACCTAGTTGATGCTACAGTCACTGCTTCCTCTCAACCAATCGTAATCGCGGACCCAGGCACGCCGTCACAAAGCGCCGCCCTCTCAAACCACAACACAGAGCACGTGAATATGTCGCAGCAAGGAGCGGCGGGGGATATTGTCCCAAAACGGGGTTTTACTAGTTCGCCAGTCTGAAAGAAATAAACCAGTGATTTGTAAAACTTGCAAGGAACCGGTAAAAACAAAGACTGGTAACGCAACCAACTTGTTTCATCACGTAAGCCGCTCACTACCGCAGCAGCGCGAGCCGTTTTAGCCCCGCGTCATCTTCTTAGGAATCTTCTGGAAGTTCTTCCAAAACAAAGCAGGTACAGCAACTAAACTGGGCTTCCTTCTTTGTGATAAAATGACAAAGCGTCCTGGCGGCATAAAGACATCACGCATGCAGTAACGTGCTTCATAGTGATGGACATGAAAAACCTGGCTTCAAACTCGCCACTCTTGATCCGCGATATAAAGTTCTGGTACGCAAGTTTTTCTCTAACAGCGCTGGTCACTTGAGTTTATTCTTTGTCAGTATTTAATAACATCACCCAGGTCTCTTAAGTTGAGTTATTTTTCTTTTAAAAAAATCAGTTATGGTTAAAAATGTTGGGTAAATAAGAATTTATTTGGGATTGAGTGTTTGTGTGTGATATATTAAAATTAAGTCATTTAGCAATATTATAAGAGCCAGGTTTTAAATCTTTTTGATAATTATCTATCCATCAATATGCATTTTTTTTTATCAATATGCTTTTTTCTATATTGTCCAGCCCTAATATAAAATCTATAAATAAATAAATTCTTTAAATGTTTTTCCTAAGTGAGTTTCCTCTGAGTGAGGACACGAAAAATTGAGAAGAGAAAGTGGGAAAGAAAACAATGGTAACAATATATGAAAAAAAAAACATTTATTTTAGGCAAATGTTTTAACTTTGGAACTGAATGAAGGTGTAACATATTCAACAAATTAACAGTTACTAACGTGGTTTAAAACAAATAAATAACTTCTATTAACATCTTATACAAATAGACAACACCTACAAACATACAATTAAAAAATAGTTGGAATGGAAATTAATTCACTGATTATTTTATGTATTGTTACAGGTGGTGAAAAAAATGAAATGAAGCAGCACGTGTACATGACTAAAACTGATCTACGTTAGGTCAGGTGTAGTCATGTTCACTTAAACATGCAGCCAGCTGCAGCAGCTCCCTGTCTTCAGCCGTTGGTCATCCTCCTCTGGGTCCACCTCCTCATCCTCCTCTGGATCAACCTCCTCATCTAGCTGATCACCTGCTGCTATACTAATATTGTGGAGGATGCAGCAGGCGCCGATTACTTTTTGGGCAAACGTCGGGCGGACCTCCAGCACCCTTAAGAAGATGAAACGCCACCGTGTCTTCAGACCACCAAAGGCGCGCTCAACGATTTTCTCACCTTGGCGTGGTGTCTGTTGTAGCGTGCCTCCCCTTGACCTGTACCAAATAAAAAATTAACTTGTAATTTAGGTAATATGCTGATATGTCTTAATCTTCTATCCAATTAATATAATCTATGTATCAATTGTGTGTCATTGTTGGCTCTATTTAAGGACATGAAGGTAAGAGATCTTACTGGCAAGCTGTTTCCCTATAGGATGCACCGCAGGCCAGCCAGCAGAGGGTCACCAGCACCTCTATCTCCTGTGGCCATCCATGGACCTCCTGGATGGGCAGCAGCTAAAGGAGGAGGACGATGGTGGCCCTTCTTAGCCTGAAGGCTGGTTTCAGGTCCCCTTCATTAAAAAATATTTGGAGGATTGGCACAGAAGTGTTTATCCTCACATATTTTGTTTCTGTTTCTTCCTGTAAATAAAAAATGCCAAGTGTTACCATAATTGTTTTTTTCAATTCTCACCTTTTCACACCATAAAACTATATGTGGTTAACATGCAGATTATTATAGTTCTCAAGAAAGAAAGGGTCAAATGTATAGTAGTAAATGTAACAAATGGCTTCCCTTCTCTGGTATTTCTACCATTTCACTGAAAGAATGAACTGAACTAACTGCACATAATTTATAGATTAATCGCTGTAAAGGTGGACAGACAGAAATAACTTTTCCTTAATGAACAATGCTGTGAAGGTTAGACAAAGTAGCTTAACTCTACTCCCTTTACTGTTACTAATATATAAAAATTATGTTTTCATTTTAATTATTTACAGATAAATAGTCACAATTTCAACGTGATCACATGTTTAATACCATCCTCAATGTTATTTTTTTAAAGATAAAAGTAGGAAATAGGCTGTCAATCTTAAAAAACCTACCAGTTGGCACAGACGCTCAACGTCGGACTTTTTATTAAAATTACGCACTAACTCTGTAAACAGGCCACGTAGGGAAGCTTAATAGTATAATGTTCTCGCTTCAAACTACCTGAAAACGTACTTTTGAAGAACAACAGCAGCAGAAAAGGGAGTGTTTAACTTACCACTGTGAGCTCTGCACTGTCTGGAATGAATCTGCAGCCGCGGTGCATTCAGAGACGGTCAGTCTGAAGAGCGCATGCGTGGCTCCTATCTTCGCACTCTGTGCTCCATTAACCAGCCTTGGAAACCGTGACGTCAGACCACTGTTGTGAATTCGTATTCTCAAAGAAAAAATCCGTATTCTCAAGCAGCCGCTGCTGTTTGTGTTCATAAAGAGTAAAGCACAAATTTAAACTTGAAATTTGTATTTATTAGTTATTGAAGTTGTAACTATTTAAACTGTATGTGTATCTTTTGAATGTGATTTAAATTATTATGAGTTTACAAATGTTTGTTATGCACAACTTCTGACTGATATGGACACAACTATCCTTTTATGTACAAATCTATTTAGAAAGCTATCTTACCCCATAGAAGCGGGTATCTTGGGGCAGCATGTACACTTGAATAATCTTGGACTCCATGCTATTCCACAGTCTGGTAGATAATACCCAAATGGTGACCAGTTTCTACTGATGACAGTGGGAGGAGTGCACGCGCTTGCAGGCTGTGCTTGGCTTCTATAAAGACTCATGTGACTAGCATTCTGGGCTCACTCTTCATCAGCCCTTTTCCCCATGTCAATCACTGTCTACAGCCTCAGCCTGAATCTGTAACTATTTATCTGGCTTGTTTAAATTGAAAAATTGAAGTACAGTTTCTATTTTGATAGCCATTCCCTTCAAAAATAAGTTTTTCAATGTGTGATTGCTTTTCCAGGGTAAAAGGACCAGACTAGGAACTGGGGTATCTAATCACAGGGGTGGTAGAAATAGGAGACAGATTTTTTTTTTCTTCTTATGTCCCAGATTGTAAAACAAACAAGGTTGTATCTACTTTCTTTTTTTTACCATGTTTGTATTAACACTTTATTTTGGTTAAAAAAAAATTAAAAGTTGCTGGTAATAAAACGTTACAGACAATTTCTGAAAATACTTACAAAGAGTGATTATGATTTCTTGACACTTCACATTTACTAGTACATGGTGCAGGCATTGAAATATGTCTTTGTCAGCATGTTCAGTGTATAATTACATTTTCAAATTTATCTGTATGTGCCTTTCTGATTGCACTCAGTTTAACTTACATAATGTTTTATAATCTGCAATCACACTTGGAAAATGAGAAAGCAAATGTTTGATCTGACCCTTTCTACTATGTTGCCCTGCTCAGCTTTACCTACAGTGTTCTTGCTTCCTGATGCTAAAAACAAGCCTGATTAATGCAGTGGAGGTTAATGACAAAGTGAATTTGAGAAAATAAAAACATGTCTGCAAATGCGACTGATGCATAATGCAATAGTGTGGATGATGACGAGACCATCCTTCACTCTTTCCAGTTTCAATGATGTATGTTGTTTTCTTTTAGGAGCAAACTCTCAATGGTTTCTATCTTCCTTTTCTCTGTCAATCACCCCCCCCCCCCCCCCCCCCCCAACACACCCTCACCCGCTTCAGCTTTGTCAAATGTCAGCGAGCAGAGAGCAGGCCATAGGCTATTAGTGGCATTCACTGCTGACAGGAGCAACACACAAACACACACACATACACACACACACACACACACACACACACACACACACACACACACACACACACACATTTCAGTCACTGCTGTGAACCCTGTGGACAAATGTCATGACATATATGCAGGAAGTATGACTTGTTTTGTTGTTTTGGTGGACACTAAGTGTAATCTAGTTTCACTTAGTTCATAGAAAGTTCTAAGTAGGCTACTCATGTACAAACATGAACACACATATTTATGCATTAATCAGGCTTTCAAACAAAATGTCACAAAATGAGGTTAATGTTTGAAATTCACTTGGGAGCAAAGCCCCAGCTGTAACCACCCAGCAATCTCTGCACACCCAACTAACCTGTTCACCACCAGCTTTTTGTGTACCACTACAATCTACATTAACAATCTACATGAATCAAAAAGAGACAATAGAAAAGAAAACTGAGACAATAATGGGTCTTGAAGGGATCAGTCAGTAGCAGCTTTACTCATGTAAATCCATCTCAGTACAGGGAGAGTGAACATCATCTGTTTTGACTGCAGCTAGTAGGGACTGCAGCTGGATGAGATGGCTCTTAGAGGAATGAGTCCTGGCTGTGGATGCCAGAATATGGGCAGAGGCCAACATCAGCCCCTGTTAATCATTAAGATCAATAAGGACATAGGTTTTCAAGCCGGTCTCCAATAACACCTGAAAAAAAAAATTATATTTGTTGGCAGTTGCTGTTTTGTAAAAAGAGTTGCTAGTTGCTCTGAAAAGTTGCTATGGTCTGCTTCTGATCAGAGACAAGACCAAGATGAGCCAGGACAGCACCCAATATTTCACCAGACTGTACCAAGGCCAGTCCATCAAATACTGAGACCACCATCACCTGCGATGTGAATCCTGAATCTGTCGAGTACCTTCCGCAATTATTCTGGTTGGGACCTGGTGGTTCCAATGGGCAGGTGATATTGCGCTTTAGCTGTGAGACATGGAGTACCGCATGTGCCCTCATAGAACGCAGAAGGTATAATTGAAAAGTGACAGGGTTGATTCTGATGACAAACTCCTATGGGCCAATAAGCCTAGGCGTGACCTTCCTGGACTCTGTATGGAGTTTCAGGTTTTCGTGCCAGATGAAATGAAGATCTTGGGCAGTGTCAGCTCAATGTTGCTTAATGATTGAGTATTTGATGGGGAAATGGTAGCCCATGTTTTAATCCAGGCCAACCAACATTGGCAAAAGAAAAATTGTGCCACAGGTACATGAACCTCACTCTCCTGGTAGTCTCCTGGTGCTCTGTCTGTCCGTTTATTTGCAGGTGCTAACCCAACATGTGGCAGGAAGAGGCCCCAATCAGAGGGCAGAAAGCCTTATAGAACCTGGTAGTGAATTGAGGCCCTCTGTCAGAGTCTTTTGGGAAACTGTGTAGCCGGACATGTTCCAAAAGAAGTTCAAATGTCTGTTTTGGGGATGTAAGACCCTGTTAACCCACCAGGAGCACTGCCTTTGCAAACCGATCCACAGTGGTAAGGATGATGTTGAGACCATCAACAGATGGGAGAGTCATAACAATCAAACCCGACATAGGACCAGGGGCATCTAGAAACAGGAAGGGGCTGTGGACAGACCTACATATTGTTGGGTGAAGGACTTGACTCAGGCACAGATGTCACAAGCAGAAACAATCTTAAGGATGTCATGACCCAAGAAAGGGCACCAGAGGATGCATTGGAATAGTTAAAGGGTCCTGTCTGGGCGAAGACGCCCGAGAATGGGGAGCAATATGCCCAGACCAACTGGTCCTGACAACACTGGGAGGGAATGTTAAGATGATCAGGAAGAGTTTCAGGGGTGCTGGTTTTGCAAGCAGGTCAGTATGGATGGAGTCCACCAATGACACACATTGACAGGTGCGTAGCAGTAGATTGTTTTTGGCACAGGCGAACCGGGTAGCCACCTGGGGCGGCATTGTTTTCAATTACACGTAGGGAGCAGCACGAGCAGTTAAAAAATATATATAATATGCGCCCCAAAAGCACTCTCCTATTGTCTATCAGATCTCTGAGTGAGGAATTGGTGCTCCCTGCAGCTGCAGGCGCCTTGCTTGGTGTGAGAAGATGCTGCAGCCCTGCACACTGCACAGAGGCGAACAGGCTGGAGGCTAAATGAGACGAGGAAAGGCCATGAGGAGGCGCACTTCACCACTGGGTCTCTCAAATGGGCTGTGCAACGGGGCTGCAGGGGTGGGGTTCATTCTACAGTGCAATTGTCTATCGGAGATAGTGGCTATAGTCAGGCACACCAAGGGGCAGGGCTGCAGGGAGGTTCAGGAGGATTCCCAACCGGCCCTCTGTTTCAGGCCGAACCGGTCGGTAGTCGAATGGTCTTTTTTTCTTTCTACCCAATAATAAAACACACCTGCGATGATGCATGGGCGCAAAGCCACATGCAATACAACATCAGGCTGAGTCAATTTGGTATTATGCGAGGTACAAACAACCCCTTATAATAAAAAATAAACCAAGAAAGAAAGTGGAGCGAACTAAAGTAGCAAAATGCTGGAAATAAAGGAGTGGAGTAGAGAAAATGTCTGCAGGATACAGCCTGTGCGCAAAATTACCCAGTTAAGTTTTTCGCCCGGGGATTAATTCAGTGTAGAACCGCCACTGCTGGGTAGGATAGGCTCAGGGTCCAAAGGGGGTGCAGAGTGAGAAAATCTTCTAGAGTAAGCATCTGCCTTAGCAGTTCTGTTTAGCTACTCATCCAGGGCCCACCTGATACCCAGTGACTTCTGATCCCCCATGCTGTCTTTCTGCTGAGTAGCGGAGAACTTCCTTAAAAAGTAGCAGCATGGGTGGAGTTTCCCATCTAGACCTTGTTGAGAGAGTTCCCACAACGGATGATTCAGTTTTCACTTCAAAAGGTTTAGCAGGAAGGGATGGAACAAGATGTGTGAAAACACCTCCATTGGCATCTCCTTCGAAGCCCAGTTTTGTTAAATCACATTCTCAATTAGCTATAAGGGCTATGAATGTTTGATGCAGTATGGTTGTTGACCATCGATGGTTCTGACTTGTATGTATCTTCATGCACAGTGTAAAAACTGTCTGTGTGGCACTTAATTCAAAGGTTCATTAAAGTTGGAAGTTGGAATCATTTACCTCTAATGTGCACTCTCTAATCTAGACTGTATTCTTTGTTTTTATCAACACAGAAGCATGTCCTTATTGATGCATAGAAACCATCAAATGATATTGATAAAGCTTGATAAAGCAAATGATAAGTTAAAGCTTGAACCTCATTTACCTCCCTCAGGTGTTTTCTACATATCTTTATTTTCTCCCTTCTAACAGCAGCCCTCTGTGCCTGCTTCTGTATTATTCAGAGTGCCAGTCATCCTTATGCCTCTCTCACTTCAGAGTGACATGTCTTTTAACAGGGGGCCTTATTAGGCAGCTCAGGGATGGATTCCCGTCCTGCATGATTATGTTCTTTTCATCCATGCTGGAATGCATCTGCAAATCCTCACCTTCCTTTTTTTTCAGTTGATCCCCCTCACTCACCCAACATACTTTTCTCTGGCTTTCACATTTGTCTTTTCCTCTGTCTGACCCCCTATGCTTTTCACTTTTATCCTCAATCTATTTACCTGTTCCTTATGTCATTCATGTACTTGTTTTTTTTTCAGTTTACCTGTTCCTTATCTCATTCATGTACTTGTTTTTTTCTCAAAATACATAAAATATTGATATATTTTTGGGAAAGACAGAATTAATGCATCTGTTTGTATTGGTAGAGAAAGCTAAGCTTTAAATTTTATAGACTACCACTGAATCAGAATTAGCTTTAATCACCATATACATAAAAAAGCAAAATAGAAATATTTTTGTAAGTATATTTTGTTTAATTTTTTTATTTAACCTTTATTTAACCAGAAAAAAATCCCATTGAGATTAAAAACCTCTTTTTCAAGGGAGTCCTGGTCAAGATGCAGCAAAGTTAAACATTGAACAGGTATACATTAGATTAAATGACAGGCACACACAACAAAAAAACATATCAAAGAAAACAATTCAAATTCTTTCACTTTCAACTTCAAAGCATTTAATGATAAAAACTCAGTCAACTTCCAGTCTCTTTGTACAAAATTCCACGCACAAGGAGTTGCGTAGCTAAAGGCTTTCTTCCCTAGCTCTGTGCAGGCAAAAGGAACCGTGAGCAACAGCTGATCGTTGGATCTCAGGGCATAAGAGGCCATGCTTTTCTGTGTAACTAAGGTACAAATGTAAGAGGGCAGTAATCCGAGAAGGGCCTTGTAAATAAAAGATTACCAATGTGTCAGGATTCTCTGTGCTGCTCTACTCTAACTCTATTCCTCAGGTGTGTCTGGTTGGCTGAGGAGGCGTGGCCCACACCTGCAGCTCGTTGCAGGCGGCTTCCTCTGGCTTCTTAAGCAGAGCGCTGACAGATGGAAGACGCCAGAGCCTTAACCAGTCGTGGTACGACGTGGCCTCTGTCCCTACTCTCGGAAACCAGCTTGTGAGTTTTGCTCTTCGTTTTTTGACTAATTTTTGGATCTCTGTTTTGCCTCAGATTTTGGTGCTTGGATGCACTCACCCGTCTTGACGTCTCGTTCCGAAGAAACAGACCAGCAGAACCGCCTGCTCAGATTTTGCTCTGGCGCTCCCCTCATACTTCCTGGATGTTACCCAGCGAGGCCTGAGATCCCCTCTCCCGGTTTCTGCTGGTTCTGCATTCACTCTGGTCAATCCATCTGTCAACCGTTGCCGACGAGGTTCGCTCAGGATCCCTCGCCAGTTACATCAGCCGTCCTCAGCCACCAGCCGCCTAAACTCCAGCTGAGTAGAATCATAGAGTACTCCCGACGCTACTTCTTCCCGGTTAGGTCCGCCCAGCTAAATGGTAAGCAGCGCACTTCTAGCAAATTCCCCTGGTTCACTTTCAGAGTTTCTTACTTCCTCTTTCTTACAGACTCGCCAGCCTTGACGTTCTGACCCAGCCGACTCACCCGTAGTTCCGTCCGTAGATCTGTCTGTTTCCTAAAATAAACATCTTAAAACTGTGCATTGCCTCCCGATCGTATCTGCATGTGGGCTCGTCACCTGAAAACCATAACAGAAGAAGGCTCTGGCCACCAAAGTCCAGCGGATACGTTCGGGCGGCAGTTAGCCGCACAGCAAGAGCAGATGCAGTCGCTAGGTTTAGCCGTCAATTCAACACAGGAACAGCTTCATAGATTAGCCGCTCAGTTTAGTCAGCTCATGGACACAGTTACTTCCGCGATGACGTCGCCTGTCACTCAAGACATTAGCACCCCGCCTCCCGTCGCTCCGAGCACTGATAATCAGCTTTGGGCTCCGCCACTTGAGGGCGCGTCACCTAGTCCGGAGAAATTCTCTGGTGACCATGGGAGTTGCGGAGGTTTCCTTTTTCAGTGTAAACTGGTGTTTAACCGATCCCCCCAGACATTCGCCTCAGATGAGGTTAAGATATCTTATGTATTACGACTCCTAACCGGTAAGGCACTTAGATGGGCTGAGGCTCGATTCCCTGATTGTCAGTCATTCGGGGTTACTTTTCAGGAATTCGTTACCGAATTTAAAACTATTTTTTCACCCGAGTTAGATTCGGCTCACCAGTCTCGTCATCTCCTCTCGTTAAGACAGCACGGTCGACGCGTATCAGACTTCTCAGTGGAGTTTCGTACGGTTGCCGCAGCGGCGGATTGGCAACCAAGACCGTTAAAGGCAGTATTTTTTCAGGCTCTTGATGAATCCCTTAAGGATGAATTAGCCCGGGTGGAGGAACCCGGGGATTTTGAGGATTTTGTAGCGTTAGCTATCCGTTTGGATACCCGGCTACGTAGTCGGAGCCGAGTTAGACCGAACCAAGTTTTGCGATCATCCACCTCTTCCACGCTCACCCATAGGGAACCTCGGTCCGCTCCACCACCTCCCGAACCCATGCAGTTGGGCCAGGTTGGTTTAACTAATAAGGAGCGTCAACAGCGCTTCGCGGGCAACTTATGTCTATACTGTGGAGGGGAAGGTCATTTCCTTAGAGATTGTCCGGTTCGGCCAAAAGACCCAGTCCACCGTTCGTAACGGGGAGAACGGTGGACGTTAGTAGTTCTAGCCCCCGAGTAGTCACTAAGGCGCCATCTCTTTCTCGCTTATATTTACCAGTTACGTTAATGTTTGATCAAGATACTTTCGATGTCTCGGCTCTAGTTGATTCCGGTTCGGACTTCAACTTAATTGACCAAACCATAGTGGATCAGCTTCGTGTGCCGGTCGAACCTTTACCCGAGCCCCTCCGGGTGTCGTCTTTAGATGGGCAGAGTTTAACTTTAATCACCCATCGCACTCGACCACTAGTAGTGATAGTTTCGGGTAACCACCGGGAACAACTTTCGTTTTTCGTGTTCCCTGTAAAGCGTTCACCCGTTGTTTTGGGTTTAGCCTGGTTAAGTGTCCACAGCCCGCAGTTTAACTGGGCCGAGTCCCGACTAGAATCTTGGTCTCCAGCTTGTCATTCTCGTTGCTTACAGTCCGCTCGCCCTGTGTCTGTTACCCCTTCCCCTGAGACAGAATCTGGGGACGTTATTGACCTCTCGCTAGTTCCGGAAGAATACCACGATCTTCAGAGGGTATTCAGTAAGACTCAGGCTTGTTCACTTCCCCCACATCGCCCTTACGATTGCGCTATTGACCTATTGCCTGGGGCTCCACTACCGGTGAGTCGGCTCTACAACATCTCCAGGTCAGAACGTCAAGCGCTCGAGAAGTATATAGGGGAATCTCTAGCTACTGGGTTAATCCGTCCTTCATCCTCCCCATTGGGCGCCGGCTTCTTTTTTGTTGGTAAGAAGGATGGAACCCTTCGACCCTGTATCGATTATCGAGGGCTTAACCAAATAACCGTTAAGAATAAGTACCCGCTCCCTCTATTATCCTCAGCCCTCGAACCAGTCCAGAATGCTAAGATCTTTACTAAACTTGATCTGCGCAACGCTTATCATTTGGTTCGGGTGAGACAGGGGGATGAGTGGAAAACGGCCTTTAAGACCCCGCTAGGTCACTTTGAGTACTTAGTCATGCCTTTTGGTTTGTGCAATGCTCCGGCAGTTTTTCAAGCATTGGTGAACGATGTCCTTCGGGATTTTTTGAATGTTTTTGTTTTCGTCTATCTAGACGATATCCTGATTTACTCTCGTGACCTAGAACAACATAAACAACACGTCCGTCTTGTTCTCCAGCGATTATTAGAGAATCGCTTATTTGTTAAGGCCGAGAAGTGTGATTTTCACCAGTCTTCTGTTTCCTTTCTTGGTCTTGTTTTAGAGGGCGGACAGGTCAAGTCTGATCCAGAAAAGATAAGGGCAGTGGTGGAATGGCCTGTTCCTGAGTCGCGCAAACAGCTCCAACGCTTTCTTGGTTTCGCTAACTTCTATCGGCGCTTTATCAGGAACTATAGTCAGGTAGCATCTCCGTTACATGCTCTCACTTCCCCCAAGGTTCCTTATGTCTGGAGTCCAGAGGCCGAGGAGGCTTTTAGTAAACTTAAGTCTCGTTTTTCCCAGGCTCCCATACTAGTTCACCCCGACCCAGCCAAACAGTTTATTTTAGAGATCGATGCCTCTAATACCGGGGTGGGAGCGGTTTTGTCCCAACAGTCTGAGGTTGACTGTAAGTTACACCCTTGTGCGTTCTTCTCCCGTCGTTTATCCCCGGCAGAGCAGAACTATGATGTAGGTGATCGTGAGCTATTAGCTATTAAACTAGCGTTGGAGGAGTGGCGGCACTGGTTAGAGGGATCCGAGCAGCCCATCATAATATGGACAGATCACAAGAACCTCTCCTATCTGCAGTCAGCCCGTCGACTCAACTCAAGACAGGCCCGTTGGTCTTTGTTTTTCTCTCGATTCAACCTCACCATCACCTACAGACCCGGCTCCAGAAATGTCAAGCCTGATGCACTGTCCCGTCTGTTTACCTCTTTTGAACAAGAGGGGGAGCCGGAACCGATTCTTCCTCCCACTTGTACTGTTGGAGCGCTGCATTGGGATCTGGAGGACAGAATCAGACAGGCCCAACTTTTAGACCCGGACCCAGGTACAGGGCCACCTGGACTTAAGTACGTTCCCCAGTCTGTTCGTCCTGAGGTTCTACGTTGGAGTCATGACACGAAGTTTTCCGCCCATCCGGGCATTTTTAGAACCCAGTCCCAGGTCTCCCGGCGTTTCTGGTGGCCTTCATGGACTAAGGATGTTAGAGAATATGTTCTAGCCTGTCCCGTTTGCGCCCAGAATAAGTCTTCTACTCAGCCACCTTCCGGTTTGTTAAATCCTCTTCCCATCCCCAGACGTCCTTGGTCCCACATTGCGATTGATTTCGTTACCGGTCTCCCCTTGTCCCAAGGTATGTCAACTATCTTGACGGTAGTTGATCGGTTTTCTAAGTCCTGTCATCTTATTCCTATCCGCAAATTACCCAACGCCCTCCAGACAGCTCAGCTTCTTATCAAACATGTGTTCAGACTTCACGGCATCCCTGTTGACATCCTCTCTGACCGGGGTCCTCAGTTTATCTCCCAGGTCTGGCGGCACTTTTGCTCTGCTCTGGGTGCCCGTTATACACTCACCTCTGGATACCATCCTCAGACAAATGGCCAAACTGAACGCATGAACCAGCAACTAGAAACTACTCTCCGCTGCCTTACGTCATCTTCACCCTCTGACTGGAACAAGTTTTTGCCCTGGGTGGAGTATGCCCTTAACTCACACATCACCTCTGCTACTGGACGTTCACCTTTTGAAGTTGCTTTAGGATATCAGCCTCCACTTCTACCCACAGATGAACTCAGGATTCCCTTCACCTCCGTAAACGACTACATTGCTCGCTGCCAGGACATCTGGAGATCAACTATCACTGCCCTCACTCGCACCGCAGAGCGGAGCAAGAGGTTTGCCGACCAGCACCGCCGACCAGCTCCTCAGTATCGCCCCGGTCAGAAGGTTTGGTTATCCTCCAGAGACGTTTTGTCCAACCCATCCGCTAAGAAGCTTGCTCCCCGGTTCACTGGTCCCTATGAGATAGAGACAGTGATTAACCCGAGCACCGTCCGTTTACGTTTGCCCCCTCACTCCCGAGTACACCCTACTTTTCATGTGTCCCAGATCAAGCCCGTTTTGGACAGCAACTTGTGCCCTCCTTCCGGACCCCCTCCACCCTCCCAGGACAGTCAGAACCCCCGGGTTCTCAGGGTTGTGGATGCCCGTCAGCGAGGTAGGGGTCACCAATACCTCGTCGACTGGGAGGGTTGTAGCTCTGAGGAGCGCTCGTGGGTTTCCGCAGCTACTATCTTGAATAAGGACTTGATTTCAGATTTTTGGGCTACTCAGCCCAGCACCTCTTCGTCTGGGCCGCCAGGAGGCGGCCGTTGAGGGGGGGGGGGGGGAGTGTCAGGATTCTCTGTGCTGCTCTACTCTAACTCTATTCCTCAGGTGTGTCTGGTTGGCTGAGGAGGCGTGGCCCACACCTGCAGCTCGTTGCAGGCGGCTTCCTCTGGCTTCTTAAGCAGAGCGCTGACAGATGGAAGACGCCAGAGCCTTAACCAGTCGTGGTACGACGTGGCCTCTGTCCCTACTCTCGGAAACCAGCTTGTGAGTTTTGCTCTTCGTTTTTTGACTAATTTTTGGATCTCTGTTTTGCCTCAGATTTTGGTGCTTGGATGCACTCACCCGTCTTGACGTCTCGTTCCGAAGAAACAGACCAGCAGAACCGCCTGCTCAGATTTTGCTCTGGCGCTCCCCTCATACTTCCTGGATGTTACCCAGCGAGGCCTGAGATCCCCTCTCCCGGTTTCTGCTGGTTCTGCATTCACTCTGGTCAATCCATCTGTCAACCGTTGCCGACGAGGTTCGCTCAGGATCCCTCGCCAGTTACATCAGCCGTCCTCAGCCACCAGCCGCCTAAACTCCAGCTGAGTAGAATCATAGAGTACTCCCGACGCTACTTCTTCCCGGTTAGGTCCGCCCAGCTAAATGGTAAGCAGCGCACTTCTAGCAAATTCCCCTGGTTCACTTTCAGAGTTTCTTACTTCCTCTTTCTTACAGACTCGCCAGCCTTGACGTTCTGACCCAGCCGACTCACCCGTAGTTCCGTCCGTAGATCTGTCTGTTTCCTAAAATAAACATCTTAAAACTGTGCATTGCCTCCCGATCGTATCTGCATGTGGGCTCGTCACCTGAAAACCATGACACAATGACACTCCCTCCTCGTAGAGAGAGGGCCATCCCACCTGAGAGTACAGGTCACAGTGATGTGTCATGGCTCTACAGTTTGAGAACAACCTTAATGAAGCATGGTAAACAGAGTCCAACATTTGAAGACACGAAGAACTAGCATTCTTATAAAAAGGTCACCATAATCTAAGACCGATAAAAACGTGGCAGAGACAAGGCACTTTTTTACTCCAAAAGAAAAACATTTCGTATTACGTAAGAAATAACTCAATTTAATTTTTTATTTCTTCACAAGTTAATCAATAAAAGGTTTGAAAGTGAGGGAGTCATCAATTACAATTCCAAGGTATTCATACTCATGTACCACTTTAATGACATTCCCCTCCAGAGTGGACACGACTGGCAGGGTTTGAGGCACCTTCTTGTGATTTGAAAACCCAGGTACCTGAGGAGGTACCTGAGAGACACAGAGGTAAGTGGTTAAATTCTAGTAGCCAAAGAGAACGAGAGGCCGAGGCTTGTTGCATACCACAAACGTTAACAATCCGGCGTCCTCTCGCCGTCTGCGTGGTGTTTAAGTAGTGCCGCCCGATGCTGCTCAACTGCCCGCAGGTGTGGGCTCCGAACACCTGTGGAAAAAATCTGAGGCAGCAGAGCCGGCAGCAAGCTGCACAGCCCTGCTAGCTGAGTGTAACCCACGTGACCGCCACGCCCCAACCACCTTCCCTTTAAGCCGTCCCTTTAACAGCTGGGAACCTCATGTGTATTTCCGGGTTTTCCACTGTGCTGCTGCTCACTGTTGGTTGTGGCGTCGGTTGTTAACAAAACAATCTCAAATCTCCAAATCGACTCATCGCTGAACAAATTCATTCCTAAAATTCGAGGATCTGCGGTGAGTTAAGTACCATCTGAACTTAACGTTGTATCAGCCATACTAGCGCCGCTAATATATCCGCCGTAATACTCACCAGGTTGGGCTTTGTTGATGCCTGATTTACCTTCTGATGAGAACAAGTAACATCCACTTCCTCAGACAATCCATTACTCGACGGTGAGTAAATATTCATCCATATATGATGGGGCGTTATTTCCGCTGTGTGCCGCCAGTTAGAATTAGCTACCAACTCGACAATCAGTTGCTTGCATGAGTTCAGTGAATTTACTAATTACTTACTTAATAAAAAGTCACACTGTTAAAGCCGAATTGAAGGCCACACCTTTAATATTTAAAGGCTTCCCTTTCAACTTTAGATTTGATTATTTTTCATGATTTCTTTGGTTATTGTTGTATTCCATGCTGGTGCATCTATGAAGTCTGGTACCTAATATGATTTCGTTTGTAGCTACTTTGATCAATCACATTCTTAAAGTTGATTGATTTGATTTATTATTAGCTGTTTGTAGCGACTGCTAATTACCTTGAGAAATTTTGAACTTGAATTACGAAGTGCACTTTTCTTTTTAAAAGGACTTTTTTTTTCCCCTTTCCCTTATTTTTATAAAGTATGAAGTGGTTGTCAATACATAGCAGTATGTATTTGGTTTTTCCCCATTTAGCATATATAAATATAACATTTATATATGAAATTAATGTATGTTTTCTGGCCTTTTAGGTCAGGTTTTTTTTCCTCCCCCTTCAACGGAGGATGGCGAGCTACCCACACACCACCTGGTGGTAGGAAAAGAGACACTTTCCACACATGAAACAAAATAAACTCTAAGGGAGTATCTAAAAGGAAAGAACAATTCTCCCGTTGCTCTTGGACTTTTGAACTACATTTAGTTTTGAAGTATTATTATTTTTTTCGATTGGGTTGGGTTTTTCCCCCGTCTTTGTTTCTTTTGAACAATTTACTTTTTGTTTAGTTTTTGTTAGTATTATTATTATTATTATTATTATTATTATTATTGTCATTATTATTATCATTATTATTTCTACTGCAATAAATAGCAATACAAACAAAGCTCTTTGCATCAGTTGCATCAATTATCCACCCAATCACGACTCCATGCCGTACCTATTTCTGATTTTATAAAGTGGTTAACACTAAGCCCTGCAGTCAGACCTGCGCACTTAATAAGAGCGTTACATGTGGCGAGCTGGCCAGGAGTCTTGTAGTGGGTGAATAATTGAATAATTCCACAGTGCCTTTATTTTGGGTGTGTTATCATTATCAATAACAAAAACAAAAATGGATGTTGTTACTCAGCTGGGGTTAAACATGCAACGATCTGTGTTAGTTACTGGCACTCAGAGCACTGACGACGAAAAAGAGATAGTTGATTGTTTACAATGTTATGGTGTAGTAAAAGAGGTTTTTCATGTCAGTGATCCACAAAGTACATTTTATAAAAACCTGATTGTCGAGTTTGAAGAAGATTCTACATTAAATGCACTACAACCCCTTTTCCCATATAATTACCCTTCCCGAACCACAGTAGATGCGATATTTCGTGTTACTTCTCTCGCTTCAGAGTATGCAGCCTCAGTGAGTAGCAGCAGCCCTCCCATGGACTACATTGATGAGCTGAAGAACATAGCTAAACGAAGTGGAAAACGGTTTGAGGAGGTCCTGAAAGGTGTAATGGATCAAATCAGCACACATTTGGAGACCACAGGGGGTGGTGATGATGGAGATGATGATGGTGGTGATGATGGAGATGATGGTGGTGATGAAGAGGAGGAAGAAAAAAAAGAAGACATCCTCACCTTAGCACAGTCTGTGCAAAGTCAGCAGGTGTTACCAACTGTACTTCAAGCCTCTTCAGCTCCTCCAACCCATTCGTCCACTGATCAGCAGGGAGCACCACCTGGATCCAGTCACTCCCGTATACCACCAACCCAGAGGGTTCCTCTGTCGAGGAATGACCTCATTCCACAGGACGTTCAAAGAGTTGTGGTGGAGCATGTTGTAAAAAATAGTGACTTTTCCACATCTTCACTTAGACTCCGCTCATTTTCAGGAAAAATTCCTAAACCAAGCAATGAAGCGGACTATGACTCATGGCGATCTCAAATTGAATTGTTACTTGCTGATCCCAGCCTTTCCAGATCGCATGTTAATCGGCGAATTGTGGAAAGTTTGTTGTCACCAGCTGCAGATTTAATTAAATGGTTGAGCCCTGGTGCACCACCTTCCACTCTTCTTCAAGTCCTTGATTCAGCTTTTCAGACAGTACAGGATGGAGAGGAGCTTTTCGCTCAGTTTTTAAACATTTTCCAAAATCCTGGAGAGCGGCCATCTTCCTACCTCCAGCGATTGCAGCTTACCCTCAACACAGTAATAAAAAGAGGAGGAATATTATCAAGAGACAAAGACATACAATTACTTAAACAGTTCTGCCGGGGATGCTGGGACAACTCAGTCATCTCAAAGTTGCAACTAGAGGAGAAAAAAAAACAATCCTCCCCCATTTTCTGAACTTTTGTTGTCACTCCGGACAGAGGAGGACAGACAAATTGCTAAAGATTCTCTAATGAGAAAGCACATTCATTCATCTAAACAAAAAGTGACCATTCAGTCTCAGAGTACCTGCTCTTGTGGTCATGACACAGTTAATGAAGAATTGAAAGAATTAAAAAAGCAGATTCAACAACTCCAACGGCAGATGTCTTCCTTCATGTCCAGAAAGACACCTGTTGATGCAAAATCAGAACTGCAACAGACCAAGTTTAAGCCAAGGACCAGCAACACCTCACCTCAGACCGCTGGAAGACCAAAGCCAGGGTACTGTTTTAACTGTGGTGAGGATGGTCATATGTCTTCCCAATGTAGCAACAAAGCAAATCCAAGCCTTGTGGAACAAAAAAAGAAACAGCTTCGTCAGAAACAACAAGCGTGGGATGGACAAAAGTCAAGTCAGCAGTTAAACTAAATGCAGTTCCTGCTGAGGGACAACCAGGAGCTGCCACTATCAGCTGTCCCAAACCCCATTCTGAATCACATTTTGTATTACCTAAGGGTCTCATCGGTACAAAGAGCATGGGCCAAATCCAAATAAAGGGGACAAACTTCAGCTGCCTCCTTGACAGTGGGTCGCAAGTCACTACAGTACCACATTCATTTTATAATACCCACCTCTTTGACCATGAAATTATGTCTCTGAACAATCTGTTGGAAGTTGAGGGTGCCAATGGGCAAAATATACCATATCTTGGGTACATTGAATTAAATTTGACTTTTCCACCTGAATTTTTTGGCTCACCAATTGAAGTGGACACCCTAGCTTTGGTAGTCCCAGACACCAAAACCACACATCCACTTTTACTAGTAGGCACAAATGCACTTGATATTGCCTACAAGAAGCACCTGGAGAGCCAGTTGACTACTTTTAAACCCACTGCTTTTGGGTATCAAGCTGTCTTGAAGATCCTGCAGAACAGGTATGTTCAAAACTCACCTGAACATCCAGTTGTTTTGACTTTGCAGCCTGATCAGCCACAAACCATATTATCTGGCCAAACTGTTGTCCTTGAGGGATGTTTGACCACACGGGTGTTGAGGGAAGAGAAAGTGGTTGTTGTTGAACACCCAGTCTCTTCCTGTCTGCCTGGGGGACTTATGGTTAAAGCCTGTCTCATTAACATACCACAACATCGGCCTTGTTACCTGCCAGTGGTAGTAACTAATGAGTCAGACCATTCAATTATCATCCCCGCGAGAGCAGCCATTGCAGAGATTACCGCTTTAGAGTCTGTTATCTCCAAAGAGCAAAGTGTCAAAGTCCATGACAAGCCTGCAGAGTCATTAACACCTCAGCTTCAATATAATTTTGGAGAATCGCCTTTAACACCAGAATGGAAAAGTCGGATCATTTCAAAGTTCAACAGCATACCAGAGGTCTTTGCCAAACATGACCTTGATTTTGGTTGTACAGACAAGGTGAAACATCAAATAAAATTGTCTGACCCTACACCGTTTAAACAAAGACCACGCCCTATACATCCACAGGATGTTGATGCTGTGAGAAAACATCTTCAAGAACTGCTTGAGTCTGGAATAATCCGTGAATCAGAATCTCCATTTGCTTCACCCATTGTGGTGGTGCGTAAGAAAAATGGCTCTGTACGCCTCTGTATTGATTATCGGAAACTTAACATACAAACCATTAGAGATGCTTATTCCCTTCCGAAACTAGAAGATGCATTTACTGCACTGGCAGGCTCTAAATGGTTCTCTGTGCTGGACCTAAAATCTGGGTATTACCAGATAGAAATGGAGGAAGCTGACAAGAACAAAACAGCCTTTGTTTGTCCTTTAGGCTTCTGGGAATTTAATCGTATGCCTCAAGGAGTGACCAATGCTCCAAGCACTTTTCAACGACTCATGGAAAAATGCATGGGTGAGCTCCATCTGAAAGAAGTTCTGGTTTTTATTGACGATTTGATCATCTTTGCACCAACTCTTGAAGAACACGAAGAAAGATTGATGAAAGTCCTAAACAAATTAAAAGACTTTGGACTAAAACTGTCCATTGAAAAATGTGTGTTCTTTCAAACTTCAGTGAAGTATCTTGGTCATGTTGTGTCCAAGGATGGTGTGGAGACAGATCCCGATAAAATTTCCACCCTTGCATCTTGGCCAGTGCCAAAGAACCTGAAGGAACTGAGATCGTTCCTGGGATTTGCAGGATATTATCGGCGATTTGTGAAAGACTATTCAGCAATCGTCAAACCATTGCATGACCTTACTGCTGGCTATCCACCTAGCCAAAAGAAACTAAAACCTATGTTGAAACCCCAGAACTACTTTAACCCAAAAGAGCCTTTTGCTGAACGTTGGACTGAATCTTGTCAGCATGCATTTAACACCATTATTGAAAAACTCACTACTTCTCCTGTACTTATATTTGCAGATCCTCGCAAGCCATACACTCTCCATACTGATGCCAGTTCTTCAGGCCTTGGAGCAGTGCTATATCAAGAAAATGACGGCAAAAATCGAGTTGTAGCTTATGCAAGTAGAGGTCTGTCCAGAAGTGAATCAAACTACCCAGCACATAAATTAGAATTTCTGGCACTTAAATGGGCAGTTACTGAGAAGTTTAATGACTACCTATACGGCGCACAATTCACTGTGGTCACAGACAGCAATCCGCTGACCTACCTTCTGACATCAGCTAAGCTTGATGCTACAAGTTATAGATGGCTCTCTGCTCTGTCCACATTTACCTTTAAGATCGTTTACAGAGCAGGAAAACAGAATGCAGATGCTGATGGGCTGTCCCGACGACCACATCCTGAGATGCCGGATGACCTTAAATCCTACAAAGAAAGGGAGAGAGTGTTAAAGTTCGTTCAACATCATCTCGAGGAACCAGGTTGCACCACCATTGACCAGCACATTGTTGAAGCCATCTGTGACCGCCACCTAGTGCTCAGCTCAAGCAACGACCATGCCCTGGTTCTCTCTTTGTCTGGCCATGTGGAAAGCCTACCTGACAGTTACACAGACGATGCCCAATTTGCCACTGCTGTCCTGCCCCGGTTCTCTACTGCTGATCTTGCTGCCAAACAGCGAGCTGATCCCATCATCCAACATGTGATTGCTCAGCTTGAGAGGGGGGAATCTCCACCGCCATTGCTAAGGGATGAACTTCCAGATCTGCCACTCCTGCTGAGAGAAATAAATAAACTGGAGCTCCGTAACAACCTTCTTCTCAGGAGACGGCAAGTGGGAAACAGTGCTGCCTATCAGCTAGTGTTACCAGAGGAGTGTCGGCATATGGTGATGGTTCAGCTTCATGATCGTATGGGCCACCATGGGATCGAGAGGACATTAGACTTGATTCGTTCCCGGTTCTTTTGGCCACGAATGTCCACTGACGTTTACAACAAAATCAAGACCTGTGAACGATGTGTGAAAAGGAAAACTTTACCAGAACGGGCTGCACCTCTCGTTAACATAAAAACTTCAAGACCTCTAGAACTAGTGTGCATGGACTTCCTGTCTCTGGAGCCAGACCGCAGAGTGAAAGATATTCTCGTGATTACAGATCACTTCACAAAAT
Source organism: Fundulus heteroclitus (assembly GCF_011125445.2). Taxonomy (NCBI): domain Eukaryota; kingdom Metazoa; phylum Chordata; class Actinopteri; order Cyprinodontiformes; family Fundulidae; genus Fundulus; species Fundulus heteroclitus. The sequence goes on along the minus strand of NC_046383.1, from coordinate 38,947,082 downwards.
ATGCTGTTGCTGTTCCAACACCAAATCAGAAAGCTCGAACTGTTGCTAAATGCTTGTGGGAAAATTTTTTTGTCCACTATGGCATTCCAGAGAGGCTACACAGTGACCAAGGACCGGATTTTGAATCCCGTACCATCAAAGAACTGTGTGATATTGCTGGCATCCATAAAGGAAGGACAACTCCTTATCACCCCAGAGGTAACCCTGTGGAAAGATTCAATCGTACATTGCTTAACATGCTAGGGACATTAAGTGAGCAGAATAAATCTCGATGGAAAGATTTTGTAAAACCCCTTGTTCACGCATACAATTGCACTAAAAATGATGTCACTGGGTTTTCTCCATACGAACTAATGTTTGGTCGCCAACCTCGTCTTCCCATAGATGTGGCTTTTGGGTTACCACTGGAAGAGGACACCTCCACCTCTCACCTGCAGTATGTCCAAAGGCTGAAAATGCATCTGCAAGACAGCCATCAGTTGGCTGCGGAAAACTCAGAAAAGGTGATGTCCCGCAATAAGACCTTTTTTGATCGGCATATCACCACTTCCGAACTTGCCGTAGGCGACAGGGTCCTTGTTAGAAACGTCCGACTGAGAGGAAAGCATAAATTGGCTGACAAATGGGAACCTGACATATATGTAGTGGTAAAGAGGGCTGGCAACCTCCCTGTTTACACTGTAAAACCAGAGAACCAGGATAAACCTCTCAGAACACTCCATTGTGATCTTTTATTGCCTTGTAATTACATAGCTGAACAGAGCCCTGTAAAAAACTTACCTGTGAAGAGGAAAAAGTACCTGCCTGTGAACTTACCTGACCCTGACAATGAAGATTTATCAGAAGAGATCATCTCACCTTTGTATGATCCGTCTTCCTTCGAACCTGTGAAATTCATCACTGTTGTTGATTCACCAGTACCTCCTGTCCAGCAACCTGTTCCACCTGCAGACCTACCTGAAGTTCCTGATCAACCCCCATCCTCTGCTGCAGAAGAGGAACAGGAGCTCCCAGTCGTCACAGAGGAACCAAAGGAATTTCAACCTGTGGACAGAGAGGCGGTAAACATCAGTTCAAAAACTAATGATTCTCCAGGAGATGCTGCTGGAGATCCTGCTGCTGAGGGAGGTCCTGTTCCTGAACCTGTCACTCCAGAGCCCTCCACCAATGATATGGAACCAGAAGAGGACTTAATTGTTCAAACAGAATCATCAAGTCCCGAAACAGAATCATCAAGTCCCGAAACAGAACCATCGAGTCCTGAGGGAGAACCATCTTTGCGGAGGTCAACCCGAGCAAGAAGACCACCAGAACGTTTACAGTACTCCCAACTCGGTCACCCGCTGTTGAAGAGTATCCAGTTGTTGTTTCATGGATTGACCACTGCATTTACACATGCTCTTGAAGGGATTGAGGATGATGAACACATGACTGTTCCTGGTATTATCCAGCCAGCCATCCAGACTCAACCTGGTCCATGTACGGGGACGTGCATGGGATCAGGGGGGGAACATGTAACCCACGTGACCGCCACGCCCCAACCACCTTCCCTTTAAGCCGTCCCTTTAACAGCTGGGAACCTCATGTGTATTTCCGGGTTTTCCACTGTGCTGCTGCTCACTGTTGGTTGTGGCGTCGGTTGTTAACAAAACAATCTCAAATCTCCAAATCGACTCATCGCTGAACAAATTCATTCCTAAAATTCGAGGATCTGCGGTGAGTTAAGTACCATCTGAACTTAACGTTGTATCAGCCATACTAGCGCCGCTAATATATCCGCCGTAATACTCACCAGGTTGGGCTTTGTTGATGCCTGATTTACCTTCTGATGAGAACAAGTAACATCCACTTCCTCAGACAATCCGTTACTCGACGGTGAGTAAATATTCATCCATATATGATGGGGCGTTATTTCCGCTGTGTGCCGCCAGTTAGAATTAGCTACCAACTCGACAATCAGTTGCTTGCATGAGTTCAGTGAATTTACTAATTACTTACTTAATAAAAAGTCACACTGTTAAAGCCGAATTGAAGGCCACACCTTTAATATTTAAAGGCTTCCCTTTCAACTTTAGATTTGATTATTTTTCATGATTTCTTTGGTTATTGTTGTATTCCATGCTGGTGCATCTATGAAGTCTGGTACCTAATATGATTTCGTTTGTAGCTACTTTGATCAATCACATTCTTAAAGTTGATTGATTTGATTTATTATTAGCTGTTTGTAGCGACTGCTAATTACCTTGAGAAATTTTGAACTTGAATTACGAAGTGCACTTTTCTTTTTAAAAGGACTTTTTTTTTTCCCCTTTCCCTTATTTTTATAAAGTATGAAGTGGTTGTCAATACATAGCAGTATGTATTTGGTTTTTCCCCATTTAGCATATATAAATATAACATTTATATATGAAATTAATGTATGTTTTCTGGCCTTTTAGGTCAGGTTTTTTTTCCTCCCCCTTCAACGGAGGATGGCGAGCTACCCACACACCACCTGGTGGTAGGAAAAGAGACACTTTCCACACATGAAACAAAATAAACTCTAAGGGAGTATCTAAAAGGAAAGAACAATTCTCCCGTTGCTCTTGGACTTTTGAACTACATTTAGTTTTGAAGTATTATTATTTTTTTCGATTGGGTTGGGTTTTTCCCCCGTCTTTGTTTCTTTTGAACAATTTACTTTTTGTTTAGTTTTTGTTAGTATTATTATTATTATTATTATTATTATTATTGTCATTATTATTATCATTATTATTTCTACTGCAATAAATAGCAATACAAACAAAGCTCTTTGCATCAGTTGCATCAATTATCCACCCAATCACGACTCCATGCCGTACCTATTTCTGATTTTATAAAGTGGTTAACACTAAGCCCTGCAGTCAGACCTGCGCACTTAATAAGAGCGTTACATGAGTCCTGACACAAAGTAGATATTATCTATCTTATGTTACTGGATTCCATGCAGAAAATGTAATTAAGACCTTGAAAGAACCCAGTACGTATAATAATAATAATAATAATAATAATAATAGAAATTCACTTCTGCATCTTAGCCCATCCCCTTGGGGAGCAGCGGGCTGCCACTGTGCGGCACCTGGGGAGCAATTGGGGGTTAAGGGTCTTGCTCAGGGACCCAGAATGGCAGCTTGTGGGATTTGAACTCAGAACCTCTGGGACCAAAGCTCTGTGCTCTAACCACTAGGCCACCACTCCCCCACTATATCCCCAATATATCCTATTAAAAAATGTTATTTAAAGGTATACTATGCAACCGGGGTTGATTTTCCAGCGAGGCTCCCCCCAGAGGGCGAAAGTAAAAGTGCACTGTCGTAAATAAGCTCAGCTGTTCTCCTGGTTTCTCCGTCAAGCCAGGCGCGGTTGTTTTGAGCTTAGCAGACAGGCGAACGCAACAAGTCACCATGTCTACTAAGACAGTGAAAGTATGAACATGGGGGGGTGACAAGCTTTGCGCCACCGGCAGAGCGGGGGGGGGGGGGGACAAGCTTTGCAACCGGCAGAGCGGGAAAGACTTGCTTTGCGCGCATATGGAGTTAGTTTTTTTTTTTTTTTTTTGGAATGTTGGCCAGGCGGTAGCGTGAGGGAAACCCTACAATGTTACTTAGAATCGCATCAGCAGAAACGCGAGGTCCGTGTCAGCTTTGCAGCCTTCTTTTTCTTTTAGTTCTCGGCATTCTGAAAAAGCTTGCCCGATGTTCACTCGTGTACGACTCCTCTCTCTGTCCAGAGCCATTTTCCTCTTTCTTGCCTGCTCCAACATGGGTTTTCGCTGTTTTCTCGCTGGTTCCGCCATAATAACTGCACAAATCTAGCAACGAGCATGCCTTTCACTGGGGGCGTGTAGCAGTTCTCGCCGTAAAGCAAGACCGACTCTCGCGATGCACACGAGACTACTGAGCCTGTGGGTGCAGGCCGAGTGCTCCTGCAATTGCAAGTGCGGTATTTCCCCCACAGACCACCAGGGCGGCCAAGAAACCCTTAGTTCGACCTGAAATGACTCATTTAATCATCCAAAACGGTATGGAACACATTAATTAACTGAAAAATGTTGCATAGTATGCCTTTAAGATAAGATAACATTAGCTAATCCTTTATTTATCCCACGACGGGGGAATTTATGGGATTAAAGCAACAGGCAGGTGCACACAACAATGACAAAATTACATAAGGATTGAAAGATATAAGAGGTGGATTAGGAAAAAAACACTATGAACATAACATTATTATTATTATTCAATTGTAATAGTAAAATAAAAATCACAAACCCCGAAAGGTCGACAGTTTCATGATACATCAAGCTTAGGGACTGGCTAATATACAGCAGGTCAAAAAATGCCATATTTTGGCTGCAGTGCTTGCTGTTCTTTTATGAAGAAAAGATCAACTAGTGCACCAAATTCAATAGATGGGTTGAAAATATCCAATTTAAAATACAGAGATTTCCAGGGCATGAAATATACAATTAAGTTGACTTTTTTTTTGGTGTGTGTGTGTGTGTGTGTGTGTGTGTGTGTGTGTGTGTGTGTGTGTGTGTGTGTGTGTGTGTGTGTGTGTGTGTGTGTGTGTGTGTGTGGTGGCGGCAGGTGTAGAGGGGGGCCCAAAAAGACTGCGTTGTCCCGGGCCCTAGCAAAGCTGTCAGCCGGCCTGGCTACAATTATATCATTTACCACCTTCATAAAGAGGAAGACAATTGCATTTATGCAAATATGCATGGTATTGGTATAAGCACTGACTATTAAATGTTCTTCAGATTGACAGGCTGGGGCAACAAATTGTGGTGGCTGGTTTTTGTAAACAATGAGCTGTAGCGCTGGCCTTAAGGTCTAAACAGTTGTGTGGAGTGTGCAGAGACGTTAAACACCTTTTTCCTGACCCAGACCTGTACAAGTCCTTGGTTGAAAGAGTGTCAGCCTCAGTGATCGTCTCTGCAGACCTATGTAAGTGTTTGTTGTAGTTTGGACCTGTTCTGTTTGGTAGATTAGGCAAACCACGTAGTTATTGATTTGCACAAAACAGAAGATGCTCCCCAATCTAACTTGTTGCTGCCGGGAAGCCAGGAAGCTGGTGATATACTGACAGGTGGAGGACAGTATTGTAAGCTGGGTACGCTTCTGGTGTTGAAGGCTGAGCTGAAGTTAAACAGGATACTGGCATACAACCTTGGGTGGTCAATGTGGTCCAGGATTAAGTGTTGTCCCCGGTTAACTACATATTCCACCAACCTGTTTTCTTGGTTAGCAAATAGGGCTTTCCTTAAATGACATCACATTTGCCTGCACAAAACAACGCCGCTGTCACAACTGCCATTCTTTCACTGAACCAGATTGGGCCTTCCCCTGTCCATCGACCGGGACAGAAGAATGAACTTCACCTCGAACGTCATGACAGTGCTCCTCCACATCTTGGGTGTGGAAGTTCCACATTTCTTACACTGCAAAAACATGGGATTTTCTGCAGTTATCTGCACATAAAATTGTCATGAACCTTGAGCCTAATGAATGTTAATGGCAAACAAACTGCTGAAACTGCAGGGAATTGATGTGAACTTTGTTAGGCAGTGTTGCCACCATGACCCCTGTTAATTGAATTAAAAAAATTCAGCTCTCAATTATAGAGAGGAGATGGATGATTTTTGCACAACCAGCACTTTACTAATTCATGCAAGAATTAGAACAAAAGACAGTGTCAAAAGCCCTCTGCCCTGCCCCTGTGTCTGTTCTGTTCTAATTACAACAGAAACTCTCTTGCTTATATTGGTGTTCTTCAGTCACACAACAGAAATAAAACAATAAAACAAGTACAGCACATTTTTACATAAAAAGATAGATAGATAAATAGATAGATAGATAGATAGATAGATAGATAGATAGATAGATAGATAGATAGATAGATAGATAGATGTGCATTGTTTTAAAAAGTAAACAAATTGAAAGTATGAAAACATTCTATTATGTGTACAAATTAAAAATTACCAACTATGTACACACTAACAAGTTCTGCTCATCCAGAAATTCAATTCAAAACATTATTCAGTCGGCCAAACGTTGCATTTTTTTGAAAGAAACTCCTAGTTCAGCTTCTCCCTCAAACTCAAAACCATCCAGCAACCTCCGTGGTGGTTTTACAATCCGGGGAGGTTGTTTTCTGGACTCTCCTTCCCTTCTGTCACAAATTTTTTTTCTCCTCACCTTCAGCGTTCATCTGTGAGGAAAGGAGAGACAAAGGGACTGATTTGAGGGGTTCCTGTAGTCGCGTGAGGAAAATTACCACACTAACACTATGTAGCCTTGAAAGTGCATTTTTTTCTCTTAAAGGCCGTTTAAATTCTTCTGATATTGCGAACTGTCACGGAGTTATGGTAAGACAAAGTGCGCATGCGAAAATGTGTTGGTGCCAACACATTCGATGTTAAAGGGTTAAATTGACATTAATCTTCCCTATTAATGATGAACTAACGCTCGTAGCACTATTGAAAGATGGCGAAGTGAAAGGAAAACAAGCATTATGTTTAAAATGAACCGTAGTTATATTTAGTAGGTGGTAGCACTAATGTTAACCAGGAAGCTAACTGCACTAATGCTAATGGACATAAGAAGCTAATTTAAAAATACTTAATATCCGATTGGTGTATGAAACCCTTATGAAACTAAACTTTATTAAAACTGTAAAACATGGTGAAAACACCTAAAAAAATTAAACCATTCTAAACTTTCCCTGTTCATTCTCTGCCAAACCTCTACTTATGTCTGGTTGTGGCAAAGGGGTATCCAGTTGCAGTTGTCATCATCCTCATCACCTTTCCTTCAACCCTTCATGCCCTAAAAGTAGCATACAGACCACCATTTTTAGTACAGTCTCTATAGCACTGTACATCAGCTGGATCTAGTGAACAAGAACAGCCCTGAACCTGAACATCTCCATTATTTTTCAGATGAAGCCGTGTTCAACGTGATAAAATTTATTTTATCCCAAATTGGGTAAATGTTATCTACCATGGGTCTGCTGGGGACACAGTAGGTCAGGTCTTGATGGATAACCTGCTCCATAGCTTCTCTCAGCCGAGTTGCTATGGCTTTGGAGAGGATCTTATGAGCCCTAAGTATTAGACTTGTTTTGTATGTATTCATGCAGTCTTCAGTTCAGCTATTAGTGGGTTTGTGTAGTTTTAGAATCTGTTTATTCATTGGGGTTTTCTTGTTCTTGTTAGATTTTGTTTCCTCCTTCTTTATGCCGTATCATTGCTCTCCATCAGCTCAGCCTTTATGATTTCCACCAGTGCTCTAATTATCACCTGATCAACTCCACCTGGCCCTCATTCCTTTTCTCTTCTTCTCCCCTCAGAATTTAAGTTTAATTTTGATTTCATGTTCAGGCCACTGGTTCCCACTCCTAATCTCCTCCGATCGTTTAGCTGCCTGTGCTCCATGTCCTTCCTTCCCAATGTTTCAGTAGCTGTATGTTTCTTAGTTCAATAAAAAATCACATTGACCTCTACTACACTCTGCATTTGGGTCCTTCCTCTACAAAATGGGACTAATACAGTTCAGTATTAGTCTGAAGCAGGAGAGAGCCACAACTATGGAACACCTGCAGCGGAATGGTGCCTAAGACGGCACACCCCAAAAGTAGCACTAACATCACACCTGATAAAGACACTCTAGAGGCTGATCCTCACCCATCCTCACCCCTTGGTGAAGGCTTCATTGGATCTATTGCAGTTTGCCTACCAGCTTGGCATCAGCTTGGATGATGGCATCATCTACCTGCAACAGCTGAGCTCTGACCCACCTGGAGAAATCTGGGGGCACCATAATGAGTGTGTTCTTTGAGTTCTCCAGTGCTTTCAACACCATCCATCCACAACTTCAGAAGAACAAACTGCAGCGGTTTACCACTACTTCTCCCACTGGATACTGCATTACCTCAGTGGTTGACCGCAGTATGTTAGGACATGGGGCTGTCTCTGACAGGTTGGTCTACAGTATGGGAGCAGTGCAGGGAACTGTACTGACACAATTTCTGTTCACTCTGTACACTGCAGGCTTCTTCATCAACTCATCAATTATCTCTCTGAAGTTATTTCAGCCAATAGGGGTTAGAGCAGGTATTACGAGGTGGGGCTTTCCAACTTTTTCCTCAGAATACAAATTTTTGTCAATATCTTTAGTTAATTCCATTAAACATTGTTTATCTATCAATATGTATATGTAATCTATGCCCAAATGGAAAAGCCAAATGCCATCTGGAGAAAAGTGTTACGATCACATGAAATGACTATTCTATTTGGTTGCACTGTACATTAACCGTGTTGAACCAAATTTATTATGTTTTTATCTAGTCATTTTTGTACTACAGCCTATTTCTGTTGTGCAACACTATTCCTCATAGTAAATATGATGATTACAGGCTTTGACTTGTGACATTAGAAGCACATTAAATATAGAGTGCTTGTTAAAAGATTTAAACAAACCCTCGTAATTTATTATACATCAGTTCCTTAGGATTAGGAAAAAATATAGCACACGAATAATGTCAGCAGAGGCCACAGCTGGTTCTAAATCACATGTTTAAAACAGCTAATGTGGAAAATAAAGCTGAGCTGCTGACATTTAAATAATTAAACTTAAATCTAGGGCCCTTTTCATTAATAATTGTTTCCAAGCTGCTAATTGCATTTCTTTGTCTCCTGTCTCTGTTTTAACAGCATAAAAAGCTTGCACAAATCTAAAGCAATTCAATTTAGAGACAAATTTATTCCTTAGATAGCATGCCTCAAGTAATCTTAGTGTGGTCCTTGTGGCAAGCAATGATGAAATGCTTTGATGAACTGCCGCTAATTTAAAAGTTCCTGTGCTCTTTTTCATTGTCGTTATTTGATACAATTTTTAAAGCAACAATACTTGTAATTACTCAAAGCAAATGAAGAGATGAACATTGAAATAGTCACTCCCTGTTTGCATCAGCTCATCGCCACATTCACATACAATTTCACTGCACACCCTTGGCTTACCTTCTTTGGTCCATTATGAACACTGCTGACTGATATTGGTAAAATTAATTATACTTTGTATTTGTCTTAGGATATGTAATGAAAATACCTTACAACACATGCTTAGCCTCACAGCAGAGATTAGTTAACAGTAAATTACATTATCTGTGAGTTAGCAGGTGAATAGCTTCTAATATGTTTGCAGTATAGAAATATAAATCAACAGACATGGCTAGCAACAAATCAAGTTGGATAGGTGTCACAGTTTGGGTTTTTCACAAGACTAGATGGTAATATTGTAATATTGACTGTCCATTTTGAAGCAGAATGTCTGGTGACAGCTTTCTATCAACTACCTGTTTACATTATTATAACCACTTCTGATCTTCAGATCTTCAGAAACCAAACCATTTAAAGACAAATACATAGTCTGTATGTATGTATGTATGTATGTATGTATGTATGTATGTATGTATGTATGTATGTATGTATGTATGTATGTATGTATGTATGTATGTATGTATGTATGTATACACTCACTTTTGGAAGTGGTGGCCCAGTGGTTAAAGAACCAGGTGTTTGTGTGTTGGAGAGGCCCCAAAGGTTGGCGGCACATCCCTTAGGAAGCAGGGTTCATTCTATTTTCGCATCAAACATGTCAGGCATGGTAACAAATATGATTTATAAATAATCTGCATATCCCAATAAAATCACATTTGCCCACCTTTCATGCAGTCCAGCAGCTAAATAAGTGAGCTGTTGTTGCCCTCAGTCAGCACAATGAGGCTGGTGTCAGACCTGGGGCCTGTTTCAGAAAGGAGGTTAAGTGAAAACTCTGAGTATGTTAACCCTGAAATGAGGGAAACTCTGGGTTTTCTGTTTCAGAAAGGGAGGTAAGTTAAACCTGAGAAAGCAGAGTAAGTCAAGCCCGTTTCTGAAAGAGAGGTAACTTATACTCAGAGTCAGTTACCATGGCAATTTACTCTGTGAACCTAACCTGGTCGGGAGCAGGTTTTCTTCAGAAAACCCAGTTTATTTTGGTCTCCTCCACTTTTTTAAAAAGGAAGTGGTGTTTAAACACCTCATTGATTCTTTGGGGACATATTCATTGCGCACATTTCAGTCACGCAGAGCGCATCAAAGGGAAAAAAATGGCAAGTCCTTTTATGGATGATCCTGTTGACGAAGAGGCTGTATTACTTCGTAGGGAGTTACATTTACGTTGGGAAAGGATTTTGAGGCCGAGAGTGGATTTTTTGTCATATCCCTATCCTATCACAGCAATTTATATGGTGTTCTTCATTTGCTTAAAAAAAAAAAAGAAAAGAAAAAAAAGATTTTAAAATAGTTTCAATATTTCCTAGAATTCACCTGTGACCATACACTCACCTCTAGCTTTAGTTTCAGAATGTCGATTTCCAGATCTGCCATTTGGATCTGGCGGTCCAAGTATACAAGTTCTTTGCTGTTTTTTTTCTATCTTTTTAATAAGAAGAAGTCTATATAACTCCTTAACTGGCAACTGAAATTACATTAGATTAGAGTTACATCATGAATGTAGTCTAAAATTCTGAATGAAACTGTGGCATTTACTGTAAATCACTGAACTGTGTCCATCTGTGCACCAGAAGTTGATGGACCTTCCTCCTGCCGTTCTTCCACACTCTGGGGGGTAGAGATAAGAATGACCATTTATAGATATAAACTTGGATTCTATAGGCTACTCCACATATAAATGTGAATGTGTAGATTGTTTGATGTGTGGACATATAATATTAAAATTACCTCTGTAGGCCTGTCTGTGGCAGCAGAAACGGTTTCTTCATCCCCATCATCCTGTGAAGATGAGCATTTCATAGAGTACACTTTATAATACCATTTGTCATAATTGATGGTGTATGGAGTAGGCTACTGACAACTGTATGGGGTACTGTTGGGACAGGAGGCTCCAAGAGGCAGATATTACCATCCAAATCTGTTGGGACCAACAAAAAACCCAACCCAAAGTAATATAAATGGAAATATCACATTTAGTCTATATAAAAAAATAACACTGTAGGTAGACCTCTTACATTTTATGAAGGCACTTAAATCTTCTGGAGTGACTGGCTCTGATGAAGTCCCTCCAGGAATTCCCTCAGCCATTGGCCATCCAGCATTTAGGCTCAGGGCCATCTCTTCTGCATTTGTCAGGGGTGGTGGTGCAGGTCCTCCCCCTGTTTTACGAGCCTCTGCCTTCTTTCTGTTGGCTGAGTAGAAGTCAAACGAGAATGAACATTCAGACCTATGTCAAAAATGCTGCTGCACTGCTAGACACTGAATGCCATTTAGTCAAATGTTTGTAAAGCCAGGTAGCTACTCTACTCCTATGATGTGCTCAAGGCTTACCTGCTTGAAGTATGTTTTTATATTTCATTTTCAGCTGCTGCCATGTTCTTTTGAACATGGCAGCAGGATCCTGCAGGATTGCACCTATCCATGGAAATTAAATTAGGTTTAATAAAATACTGTTCTTGCAGTTTCACCTCTGATATTATAACAGTTGGGTAAGTTACTCTAAAATAGTTCTTAATTACTAACTACAAATTTTATCTTCAACAAGTCTAATTAGATTAATGTAATAATTACTGTCTCTAGAAAGTATTGGTTTACTTACTAATTTGTTTTACTTACTTATTAATTACTTTCTAAATCCCAAATCAACCTCAACCACTTGAACAATACAAGGAGAGACAAGAAACTGCACTTCTAATGCTTTCAAATAAACAATATTCAATTGCATGAATTAATCTTAAATTGACCAAAGTGTGTAACTAGAGGGAGAAAGTTAAATTAAAAATATACCTTTTAAAATTTGATATTAAATCTACTACTGTTTTATAGTCTTTAATTTGATTACAGTATTCAGATGACTTAGTAACTTAATTCATTACACCCAACACTGTATAAAAGTAATTAAATGTAAACTTACGCATTGACTCGAGCAGCTATTTTCACCCAAGCTAACGCTCTCTCCTTCGCCGCTGCAGCCGTATTGCTTTTTTTTAAAATACATGTTCAAATTCTGCATATGCTTGCATAAGCACATCCAGTTCTGCTGGTGAGAAATATGCACACCTTTTTTTGTCTGACGCAGTTGCCATGGTGACTCGTAATATCTGCACTCCATCGATAATGGCTTTTTATAGTTGTGGTGCACACGCTTAAGTCAGAGTCAGTGAACTCAGAGTTGATTGAACTAACTCATTTCAGCTGTTCTGAAACCCAAAACTCAGAGTTTCCCATCTCAGGCTAAGTCAACTCAGAGTTCAAGTTTTAACTCAGAGTTGGTTGAACCTCCTTATTGAAACAGGCCCCTGGCCAGAATGCTCACCTGAGAGAGCTGTTCGGCTGGTTATCCACCCTGTAAACATTGAGTGAATGAGCACATTTTTCTATAACAATCATACAAGCATTAATGTGTAGATAGCATACAGTTCATCATCACTAGGGGGACATTACATAGTTTCAGCAGCAGGACATGTTAAGGGTGTAACTCTAGTACAGAAATGCTGAGACAAATGACCGAATAACAGGACACTAAACGACAAGCGTGGACAGACATGCACTCAGTATGGTGAAAAGGCATTTATATCTTATTTACCGGCCGTAAAATTGTTTCAGAAACACATTTATATTACAAATAAGCATGTTAGTAAAAAGGTATATGGATAATTGCAGTAGATGAGATAGACAGGCTAAAGATTTGGCTTTCAACACTCCACTATTCTCCTCCACGAGCTGTGCCCACAGCAGACACTGCTCTTCTTGCCAGTTTGGTTTCCTCAACCTTTTTTTCTCCATTTTATGTTTGCCATTTTGCCATGTAAAACTGTTGATAAATACAACCAGGCAATCACAGTAAATTGCTGCCAGCTGAGTGCCCACATTAACATGAAATAGTAAAATGAACAGCATGACGTGACAGCTCAAAATAATAAGGTAAATAAGGTATGTTCAAATGCATTCCTTTCTGCTGATGTGGCATATGCTGCATATGAGACAATTGCATTTATTCTGCTTAATTTCATCATAACACACTTGTCTTCATCAAGTTTGGATTCTATAATCACTTGATTGCTCTCCATTGATCACTAAGAGAGCGCATGTGTTTTGCTTTTTGTTTGTTCTTTATATCAACCTATCACAGCACTTAAAAGACAGCGTCACACCTAGCAACGGGGTCAACCACACCTCCTCACAAAGATAAATCTTTTTGCCATTTCCCTCCTCAGAGTCGCTCACAGCAGCGATATGAATCGCTCTTAAGCCAAGACTCCTAGGTAGGAATTTTTAGGCTAAGATAGGAGCTCTCTGAGAGGACTCTGAAAATCTTTATGAATCCAGACACTGGCTTCTAAATTGTGGAACTAGCTGCTGCTGAAGGTCAGGCAGGCCCCATCTTTTTCTGTTTTTAAAACTTGTTTAAAAACAGATTTTCATTTCTCTTTGGCTTTCAACCCAGAGTGAGTTAATATCTGTGTCTTAATATTGCACTCTTTCTGTGTATTTCTGATGTGTTGATTTCTATTTTTGCATATTTATTTTACTGTTTTATTGTTGTTCCTTGTTTGTATATTTGTGCAGCACTTTAGTCAGATGCTATGCTGTACACTAAATGCTTTAGAAATAGATATGGTATGGTATGAGGACCTAAATAAAAAAGGCCCAAAAACCAACTAGAATCTTAAACGAAAGTGTGCACATTTCATCACACATTTCTACCATTACATTCCTCGTTCAATGATCAACAGGGTGATGTGTACCACATATTAACAAATAAACCGTGACAAGGTGTAAGGCAATCACACTGATTGCTGTAAATATTTAAATACTGTGGACACTCATGTATAATGCTGCACGATTGATGCATTGGCACTGCTGGACGATGTTCAAATGGGAGAATTAAAGCTCTCCATGAGAACAAAGAGTTTTTGTCTCATAGTCAGGTGGGAAGCTCCTGTTTATTTATACTACATGAAATGCTCAGCTACAGAAGTTAGCCCCATGTCACTAAAGATCAGTGACATGGGGAAGATCAGGCGGGCAGGCAGAGGGGGGCATGGAGAGCTGAGCAAGTTGAGAGTTGAAAGTAAAGGAGCTGATACCTAATAGCTGACGGTATGCTCTGCGGCTATTTGGAAAGACTGCGTACACTGGGGGCATGCGGTGCTACGGCGGTGTGGTTTTCTGTACAACATGGAATCCATCTCCCTCCTCCTTTAGAATTTCAACACAGAGCATGGCTCGGTGAGTATGTCATGCAACATTTAGGAGCAATAAAGTTAAGTTTCTAACAAGTCATTTTGATGTCTTTGACATGCCAGACATAGCATCATACAAATGGCACAATATTGTTCTAATTTCTTTCAATTAATCCGGTTTTTCCTCTCTGATTTTGCAGAACAGTGTATGTTAGCACCCACCCTCCTGCAGACATACCATGTCCTTGGGGCACACTAGTGCTGGGGACAGCCTGACCCCTTGTACCCATTGGCCCCTCCCACAGATTCTCTTCATCCAAACTCTCCTAGCCACCTGCCAAATCAAGAAGACAACATACACATTTGTTAAAGGGTTTTCTGTGGAATTGCATTTGTTTGCTATTTTCTAAGTGGTTGCAATTGTTCAAAAACACCTGTTGTAAAACCAAAATACCATCCCCAGACAAGTTTAGAAAAATTCCACCACAGTGGGCGTTGCCAAGAGACACTGAGGGGTACAGCCAGTCTGGGTCCGTCGAGCTGCACCAGGCAACTCTCTGCAGCATAAATGCATACTGAACCCGCAAAACAACATACAAACATGTTTTAAGTCTTTGTTGTCTAAAAGTTAATGTATTAAGAGGATTTTAAGTTAAGGTGACTACATTTCGCTAACAAAAACCAGGGATGTCTCTGATTTTGTTGAGAAACTTTGTCTGGGGGTTGGTTTGTTTTGCATGACCGCAACGCTGACAGTGCGGGGAAGGCGCGTTCAACTCAGCTTTTCTACTACGTCGGGACAGCGGCAGGACGAGAATAAATACATCTCGTTGCGCTAAGCTTTTTTCTTCCATCATGATACAGTGAAATTGGCGACAGAATTTGCCAGGGAGAGAGAGAGAGAGAGAGAGAGAGAGAGAGAGATGTGTGCGTATGTGGACGTGCAGGCTTGCTGTCTGTAGCGCAGTGGAAACTGGTCTATCTATAGCTTTGAGCTAGTTGCTTATTTGTTGCCCATGTAAGAGACTTCATGGTAAAAAAAGCCCAATAAACCACAATCCACGACTCAAGAAATTTAGAGCCAGATGTCGCTTATAACCAGTAGACTTGGTAACACTTATTGATACCAATGGCCTTACATTGGGTTGCATTGAAGCTGTTCGTCTTACCGCGAGAATGACAGCAAAGCGACAAGACCGCCTCCTACTTGGTGCACAGAAAGTTGCAAGTGTGGTTTTTCAGCCAGAGACACTAGAGGGAGATGACAGTCCCCTCAGTTGTCTCATAAACTCTTAGATTATCATCACAGGACCTTAAAGAAGATTTATTAAGATGAAAATGTTACTTAGTGGGGCTTTAATAATGATTACTTAGGTAGAATATACACATACCCACATATGCAACAGATGGGGTGACAGTGGCACAAGAGTTAAACCCTAGTCATTGGTGGGTTGCCAGCTCGATCACCCGTTCTGACTGTCTCAGTTGTTGTGACTTTGGGCAACACACTTCACCTAAATTGCCTGCTGGCAGTAGTCAGAGGCCTCGACTGATGTATGGCAGCCTCACTTCTCTCAGTCTGCCCCAGGGCAGCAGTGGATACTAAAAAAGCTCACCACCGTCCAGGTGTGAATGTGAATGAGTCAATGACTGACTGTAGAGTGAAGCGCTTTGGGGTTATCGGATTTGATAAAGTGCTATACAGGTACAAACCACTTTACAGATGCCTGCACGTTATCAAAATTAGAGGGCAACAATCAAGTTTCTTCCTCTCATGCCTGTATGCTCTAAATTAAGTCAGTTTAGGCTGCAATAAACAGGGTAAGTTGGGTCAAACAAAAATCAACCTTTTAAAAGTTAGTAATTAAATCTTATTTTTATTTTATTTTTAGTTATAGAAATACGATAGACCATATAAACCTGTCTGATGTAAAATAAAGTGGTGAGTTGGTCCTCCTTCTTTTAAAACCTGAGGAGTTGCTTCAGTTGGTCCAGAGTTCATGCACGATTCACACACCACTACACAAGTTTATATAAACCTATTGTTACTCATGAGCATTAAGGTCATGTGTTTAGGAAAATTAGCTTAAAATGTTAGGTGGATCTGATTTGTGTGACGTTTTTCATTTTCACCATTTACAAAAGAAAGGCAGCAAAAGATAAACTGATTTAAAGTTACTTTACATTGTAACTGACTTGTCACAATATATGATGAATGATGGAACAAAATCTGGTTTATTCAGAACAGACCTCTGCCTCAAGCCCTGGAATTCATAGCTCCTGGCATTGTTTTGTGGATCAAAGGGATTATTCGCCCAAAAAGACCCACAGACTCACACCCAGAGAAGATGGAGTACACTTAAGCTGTTTATTTCATTTTGTCACAATTTACCACTCCTTCCACATATCCCACAATCCCCCTCATACCTCCTACTCATAATCCCCTCCAAGGTAACTGTCAGTCACTCTCACCCTCTATCCTCTCTGTTTGCTGTCTAAATCTTAATCTTCCCCCCTCCCTCAGCTATTCTTCTGTCATTGAAACAGAGAAAGAAAACACTTTAGTTTAGTCTGAGCAGTTCTGTGAAATAAATTCCCTATGTATCTCCTTCCATCTCATGGTATTGGCTATTTCTCCCTTCTTCACTCCTAGTTGAAAGAAAATATGCTAATTACCCCATTTTACCTGAAGTTACTTTCCTCCTACAGACAAGTAGATACGTATTCCAACTTTCCTCTGTGCTGTTTTACTCTCATTCCTCTAAATTCTAGGACAGAGAAAGATGGAGGGAAGCGGCATGGTATTCTCTACACAAGGAAATAAATGTTGCTCTGGTGTTATCCTGCTTCCCTTTGGCCTTCTTACTGCCCTACTCTTTCCAAAAGGCACTGTGCATATACAGATATTGTATAGTTATGTAAAGTAACATGTACAGATATCTTCTGTTTATGATTTTTGTCATACTTCGATGATTGAGATCATATAACAAACTTGAATTTCTTACAATAACCGTAACAGAAATAAAATGGGTTTTTTGAAAGGATAATAAAATTTGTTGAGGAAAAAAGTTGTTCGAAAGACTTTTCATGCTCCCCAATCACCCCACCCCTAATTAAAAAACAAACTAATTAATTGTGATTATCTGTATGTTTTGGCAACCCAGTTTGAAAAGTGTGTAATGGCCACATTGGTTCACAGGGGGGAAACATATTATTGTCACCGGTCTCGTAACCTATCAAGTTTTCCCCAACGAAAAAATAACATGGCTGCCATTCCCCGTACTTTATATGGAAAAGTCAAAATTTACAGAAAACAACTGTGTTCATATGATGACATTTCCAGTGAGAAGTATGCATATTATTTTCAGTTTGTGAGAGAACGATAGCCAGTCTTATCCAGTGGGTGAGGCTAATGTTTATCCTGTCTGTCACAGCATCCCCCACGCTGTATATTTGGTCTATATTTCAGACCAAACTAGGGATATAGAGGTTGGCGTTGCTCGACAAGTATGTGGTAAACAAATTGCAAAACAATATTGAAGTTATTTCTGCACTTTAGGGCAGAAATATTAACCTCAGAATCAATTTTCAACCAGGAAGAAGTTGTGTTGTCTTACTCAGTGCAATCAATCCGGCTGTAGGGTCTCCCCAATCCTGCCCACTGAGTTTGATGGGTGAAGGTGGGAGCTTAAATTATTTCATGTTGAGTCTGCTGTACGACGCCATAAAATAAATAAATACATGGTGAATTAATGAAATGTATATTCAAAAAAAAATGTTTTAACCAAAATGACATTTAACTAACTAATGTCAGAATTTAAAGCTATAGTTGGTACTCCTGTTCAGAAACACTTTTTGTTATGCTGGGTAAAATTGTCCTTCCATCCTGAAAGTAATCAATACATTATGTATTCAGAAAGAGAAGGTTAAAAATGTGATCTCTGTGGGAGCAGCAGGCCTGTAAAAACTCTAACCAATCACTGCTCATCACACCGAAGAGCAGTGATTGGTTAGAGTTTTGTTCCTGCTCTCACTCACATCTGTCCCTCAAATTCCAGGGGAATCTCCTTATCTATTGGTTGTCCCACATGCCAATCATTCTGATGTTCTCACGTAACGCCAGTGTGTGTAAGTTTCTTATTAATTTTCGCTTGCTGGCTGCGCATGCGCACTACTAGTGTTTCTACATCTGGTTAGCTTAGCGGTAAGCTTCGGTGTTAGCCCTTCGTTGTAGCTCTGCTGCTCACCCTGTATACATGTAACATGGCTGAGAGCCACAAGAAGCAAACCGCATTCATGATTATTAGAAGAAGAGGAAGGCCTCAGTACAAAGAAATAAGACCACAGTGGATTTGGGAGATTTTTTTCACGCAATCCCCCTGAAGAACAAGATGAGACGGTCTTGCCCATGCCATGTCATTCAAAAAGGCACTTGGGGAAGCTTCTGGAGAAATCACCGACCCTAACTTTGAAAGGCATATTTAATTATGCAATGAAACATTTAATTTTACATTTCATAATTTAATGGTATATTTAGTTCTTTAATGATTTATTAAATAGAAGAATGAATAAAGTGTACATAAAATGTACATAAATAAAGTTTACATTTAATTATTCATGGAAAATGTAATGGCACATTTATTTCATTTTACAATTGATTATTTAATTTTACGTATCATTATTTAATTATTGATTTCATTATTTCAAGGTACATTTATTTATTTCATGGTATATTTAGTTATTTATTTCATGATATATTTATTTACGTAACATTGTTCCCTTTAACGCTCCATAGAATGTCATCAAAATGCATATAAGCACAGTTGTTTTCATTAAATATTGACCTTTTCACATAAAGTACAAGGAACAGCAGCCATTTTCTTTCTTTTTTTTTGCTGGGGAAAACTTGATAGTCAGATGACCTATTTGCAAACTAATGCAAATTAATAGGCCAAATACGTCGGGCTGAAACGTATCATGGAGTGAAATTGTGACAATATTACGTTACTACATTTCTGTGGACCAATGTGGCTCTCATGTTTTTCAATCAGACTGGGTTGGTTTTAGACAATCCAATTGAATTTCAGTAGCTACACCCAGTCTAGATTAGCTTACTGCCGAATGGGGACAAGAAAACCCTTAAACACAACCTGTTAGAAAACATGAAGTAGGATAGAAGATCTCAAAAAGCAACACATCAGGCCACAAGCTAAACATTTTTAGGAACATATGAGAAACAGATGAATTGACACATTTCAATCTGTAAAGGCTTACAAGCCATTTCTAAAAGTTTAAGACTTCATTGAGCCACAGTGAGAACCAGTATCCACAGATGAAGAAAACAAGCATAAGTGTGGAACCTTTTCGGTAGTGCATCCATAACTCATCACTGAAATACTGACAGATGCTGGAATGTCAAACGTTAAAAAGTCTAAATCAAGACAAAGTGACTTGTTTATATTTTAATGACAAAAAGCTAACATGCCGACACATTTTTTTTTTCTAAATAGACCATTTGCTATGACCTGCTATAAGGAGGTTACAGAGGCTTCTGAAGCAAAGAGCAGGCATGTCTGGTTCAAGTTCATTTATCTAATTTACTTCAGCAGGCTAACACCTGAAAGATCTATCTTCTTCTCTTGATTAAGATAATTCCTTAGCAAATATGCCTATTTGAGATCACCAAGTGTACAGAAATCACTTAGTTATAACTATCCTAATCTGAGCCAAAGGTGTGTGGCAAATGGTGGATTCCAACTCTACATGAGCTTCATGGTTCCAGTTTACATCAGTGAGCATTCCTCAACTCATTTATTTAAATGTCCTTTTTGTATTGACCTGTGAAGTGCCTTTACACAACCCCTGCTTTCCCTGCTGCTAAAACCCAGTCCATGCCTTCATAACTTCTGGACTCAGTCACTGCACTAGCATGCTTATAGTAGATTAACAAAATCCCTCAATAAACTCCAGCATATCCAGGATGCTCTCCTGCTCATTACATCACCCTTATCCTTAGAAATTGGCTCCCTGCTCTGAAATTCATCTGATTTAAATTGCATGTTTGGCCTCATCAAGCCTTCTTCAGGGTGGGGCAGGTGGGTGGTTGTGGTTGTTTTTGAAGGGTCAGACAGAAAATAGTAATACAGGATAAGGCTATTTTATTCTTAAATAAAAAATATATTTTTTGTATAACGGCATATAGTGTAGGGAGAAACACAGGCTACATTTCAATGGTGGATGAAATTTTCCTTTACATGCTGAAGGCTCTGGATACTGTTGGGCTGGGTTATGTTGACAAACTTCTTTAATGCTGCATGGCGATCAAGCACAGCATCTGTGGAGAAGCAGACCTATGGGGTGGTCACAGTTTTTTAAGAAATAAGAAAGCCAAGTGTGTCCAAGCGACGAAGGAAACACTGTTCTTCAGCTCACTAGGAAAGTTTACTCAAGGGTGTTGGAAGAGAATGTTTCAACTGTCTTTAGGACCTTGGATCCTGAAGTTTCCGTCTTGGCCATTGACAAGGAAAGGAAAGATTATTTCTAAAGCACATATCAGTAACAAGACAATTGTTATTCCTTATGTGCTGTATATGAACAGAACATAAGGAACAAAACAGTACAGAGGAAAAATACATTGCATGGGTAGTAGCAGGATATAAGACATGTTGGACTACAAAGTTCAACATTAACATTCTAAACTAATAGGTTTTTAAACTTCATTTATAATAAGTCAGGCTTTCTGTGCTTTTACAGTATTCTGAGAGTATTTTTCCCAGATAAGTGGAGCATAAGAACTAAATGCCGCTTGTGTGTGTTAGGTTCTGGTTCTGGGAATGCAGAGTAGATTCCCAGAATACCTAGGTGGTCTGAAGGGTTGATACACAGATAACAAGCTTGTGATGTATTTTGGTGCTAAGCCATTCAGTGATTTATAGACTAATAGAAGTATTTTAAAGTCTTTTCTCTGAGATATAGTGTAGGGACTTTAGAACCGGGGTGATGTGCTCTACTTTTTAGTCTTAGTGATGAGGGCAGCAACGATCTGGATAAACTGCTGCTGTTAGATCAATTTTTTGGCAAATCTGCATAGAAAACGTTGCAGTGATCAATTTGACAAAAGATAAACCCATGGATTAGTTTTTTGAGATCCTGCTGAGACATTAGTCCTTTAATCCTGAAAATGTTCTTTAGGTACTGGAAAGCCAACTTTGTTATTGTTATTAACTACACCCAGATTTCGGACCTAGCAGTCAAATGCTATACCAGAGAGGCTGGCCCAGGTTTCCTGGCACTCTATAGCAGAATGGAGTAATCAACAGTGTTGAATGCTGCACTGAGGTCCAATAATACCAGCACCGTGATTCTTCCACATTGTGCATTTATTTGGATGTCATTAAACACCTTGACAAGGGCAGTACTTGTACTGTGGTGAGCATAGACACCTGACTGGACAAAGTCAAAGCACATTGTTAAGAAGATATAACATTTTTGAAACACAGCTTTTTCAATAATCTTACTAATAAAAGGGAGGTTTGAGATGGGTCTGAAGCTCTGCAGTAGTAGTTTGTCCAAATTGTTCTTTTTGAAAAGTGGTTTAAATTGCTGATTTTAGATGCTGTGGGAAGATGCCTGACAGAACAGACATGTTTATTATCTGAGTCAAATCAGATGTTAATAGGAAACATTTCTTAAAAGGGGCCATGACAATAAATTTCATCTTTCTGAGGTTTTGGGGGTATAACATGATCTGTTGTTAATGTTAAAAAGGGCCTGCTCAGGGCAGTCAGCCATGTCTCTTTGCTCAAAAATACACATCATCAAGCAAACAGCCTTTCCCCTGCCCTCCTCCCCCCAGCTGATGCACCAGCCTTTAGTTGTGCTAGCATGTCTGACTGCTCCATTCCAGAGGGGGAAGAAGGAGGAGGGGCAGCCCCAGATAAGCCTCCCTGTACCGGCTTGAACAGGAGGCAGTCACCGCAGAAGCCGCGGAATGCAAATATCCGATATTCAACCTCAAACTAACTTCACGGCGGTTACTAAAATGGGGAGCTGTTATGTCAGAGGGTGGTCAAGAATGCATGAAGGTTCCACTTTCTCCCGAAGTGTGATGAATTTGGATGGACCCAAGAAATACCCGAAAACAAGTAAGTAAAAAACTTAAACAGTCTTTATTTAGAGGATGGCGACGCGGACCCCTGGTGCGGCTCGCACTCTGCGACTGGCAACTCCTGAAGGCAGAGTGGTGGGTTAGTGACCAGCAGGAACAGGCAGAAAGGTGAGAGTGAAGTAGGGTCACTAACCTGGCCGCACTGTGGGCAGAGCTCTGACTCCAGATGTCGATGGGGTCCGAGAGGGGGTTATCCAGGGCTCTTTGTCCAGGTCCAGTCCAGGTCTTGTCAAGGGGGGAAATCCGTTTGATCCAGGCAGCGGTTTTCCAGGGGGGAATCCAACAGAGTATCCAAGTCCAGGTCCGGTCCAAAATCCAAAAAGCACAGAGAGTTAAAGGGGTAGGCAATCTCGCTTACTTGCAGACAGGCTGGGGTCAGAAACACGGAAAGGCAGTCCAAATCTCTGAGGCCGACGGGCAGAACTCAGGCAGGCAGACAAATCCAAAAAGGGGCAGACTGGCTTCAGAAAACAGAGGCAGAAACAGGTCGAAAGGCAGACAGGCAGACAGGTACTCAAAAACAAGGCTGGAAGCGCTCACCGTTTGGCTAGAGACGTTCTGGCACTGGAGACTGCGAAGAGCAGAGCTTATAAGCAGAAGGGGTGGAGAAAAACACAGGTGCGCTGATTGCAATCAGCAGCTCCAGTGCCAGAAACGTTACACGAAGGACGAGAGAATCCAAGAAGAGTGGTTGAAATTCAATTATGGGGACATAACTGAAGACGGTTTACTGTGGGGGACTTCAAGTCGGGGTTTTTGAACAAAGGAATGAGAAAAACTTCTGTGCCAACACAGAAGATGGCGACCACAAGGCTATCATTACAGCGTTCTGTCCCAGTGCGTTCCGTGCTGTCAAACATAAGGAAGTTGTGTTTGTAACTGAAAAATCCGGCTGAAGCTAAACCGCTGGCAGCAGCAGGATTTTCCTGCCGCTCCACTGTGCTGGAGAGCTGGCAGCCAGCTGGATAACATTTCTGTGTCGAGGCTATGCTGGCAGCGACTTCCCTGCTGCAGTACCGCTGTGAAGAGCTTGATCCCAGCTACATATTCCTGTGTCATGGCACAAAAGCTGGCTTCCAGCTGCATAAGTGCTGCCGCAGTGAGCTCCTGGCCTCGCCACAGTCTATGTGACTATTTATTTCGGTCCCACTGTGTTGAATCACAACTCCAGGTTGGACCAGGTTAGGTTAGTCAGGTTGGCCTCGCCTGTCCAACATCCTGCAACAAACGTCTCAACTACACATAGAATCATAATAATGGATCTGTAACGCAGTGTTGCACTGAGAAGGGAGGTGTGGTGTGTGTGTGTGTGTGTGTGTGTGTGTGTGTGTGTGTGTGTGTGTGTGTGTGTGTGTGTGTGTGTGTGTGTGTGTGTGTGTGTGTCGGGGGGGGGGGAGGGGGCTTTGACCGGTTTTACAAATATGGTCTTAGTCAATCAGTGTATCAGTGGACTCAACAGTTGTGTAAGTGTAGCCCACCAAACTATTGTATGCTGACCTGTTGCTGAGAGTGCAGATTCACAAGAACAATTCCTTCAATATGACAACTGCTGAGACAGATCGTTAACACTTTCAGTACTTAATATAAACATATGTTAATCACATTACATAAAATGATAACATAAGATTACACATCAATATAAGAAAACCTTAACAAACCCTTTTACTGAGGATGGACATTTGGCCTGGCAAAACAATAATCTGGCGTCATTTTGTTTATGAAATTATTTAGAGAATTTAAATATGCAGCAATATCAACTACATGAAAAGGTTTATACAATGATGCCATGGCACTTTTGAAGAAAGCTGTAGGTAAAACAATGAGACAACAGGAGGAGGAACGTAGCTTGCTTACAATTTCTTCTATGCTTTAGTAGTTTGTTTGGCTACATTGGGACATTTTGTCAAAATCTGTTCTAGTTGGAGACAACTTTGGTACTGATCTTGATATGGATGTAGAGATATGGATATGATATTGATGTACAGACTACCCCACTAATCTTTGTGTTGCAGGTGATCAGACAGCAGCAATTTCTTTCTCAGTAGCAAATCCAAAGCAGGACCTGGTGGAGTAGAGTTCAGATGCCACAGTTGTCAGGACTCAGCATGCAGAGCCGTGCAGTTTCTGTGTCTCTCAGGTTCCCTCTCGTGCCCTCTCGTACTCCCCTGGCTTCCTCTCGTGTTGGATCCCTCATCTGTGCTCAGACGTTTCAAGCCAAATCCTCCGGTTCCCTTCGTCCTGGATTTTTACTTCAGACTCCCTCTCATGCTCCCTTGGTTTTACCAAGCCAGTCTGAGAAGCCTCACCGGATCTACCTGGTTCCTCCTGCTGCTCCTGGATCTCTGGATTTGCCAGCGCTGCTCGGACCCTGCCCCCAACCTCTCACTCACCGGTCACTCAGTCACCTGCCTCATCAATGTCAAGCCAGAGCTGAGTCCGCACCGCTTCCCCCCGGTCCGATTTCCGTGCCCAGTGGTAAGCTTGCGTTTCTCTGTTAAACCGCCCCATGCCATTACTTACCTAATCATTTCCTCTTGCCTCCTAGATTGAGTGCGTCCCGCTCGTGCTTCTCTCCACGTCGCCTCCACTTTGTGACAAGTCCTCCTGTGCATTCGTAGTTTTCTGCAGTTTATTCAATAAACAACTTAAACTGCCTCCTGTGTAACCAAGTGTGCTCTGCATGTGGACCAAATACGTTAAACAATACATTACAACAGTCACAGGAGAGGTTGTTGACCTGTTGACTGTGGTAAATAAGACATGAGCATTGTTAATGTTTTTACTGATGGTCTCAGAGAAGAAAGATTCCCTTGCATTTTCCACCTTTAAGTTATATCTGTAATATCTCTCTTTATAGATGTCATAGTGAACGTGAAGTCTAGTCTTTCTCCACTTGCGTTCAGGTTTTTGACATGCTCTTTTTTAACCTCTAACTGCTGGAGCACTTCTCCACAGAGAAGAAACAATCTTCACTTATATTGGAGCAATACAGTGAATGATGTCTGAAACTTTAGACTGAAAGTTTTCTACTAGTTCATCTACTGAGTTACAGCACTGTGTTAAAGTAGAAGACTAAACTTGGTTAAAGCTTTCAGTGACATTATCCTTAAAGATGCGTTTTCTAATGTCTCTGTAGCTTACTGATCATTGGAAATGATGCTTTCAAAGATAACAGAAAAGTGATCAGATAAGGCAACATCAGTTACAATGACCTTGGAAATGTTTAGACCAATAATGATGCTAAGTTCTACAATATATCCCTGTTTGTGAGTTAGCTTTAAAGTTTCTAAGTGTGTCACATAGTTATTTTGCACTTCTACTTTCAGGGTCATCAGTGTGGACGTTGAAGTCTCCCACAATAATTACACAGTCGTAATCAAAATATATCACAGATAGGAGGTCATTAAAGTAATTTTAAATGTTGGATTTGGACTTAGGAGGCGTGTAAACATTCAAGAACATAGTTTGTATAGGGCTCTTTACCTGCAGAACCAAATATTCAAAAGAGTCAAATTCTTCCAGAAAAACCTTTTTACACTTTGGCGAATCACTAAACAAAGTGGCCGATCCTCCACCTTTTCTATCCTGTCTGCTCTAACAAAGAAAATTGTAGGTTGGAGGAGTTGACGTGATCAGAATAGTTGCATCATTGAAGTCTTAACCATGTTTCTGTTAAAGACAATATCAAGATTATGGTCAGTAATGAAGTTATTGATTAAAAATAATTTTCCTGACAGATATCTATTTATTAATAAAGCCAGTTTGTATGACTCAGTGGTTGTATCTGACAATTTATGGCTTTTAAGTATGATTGTTTATTCCTGTTTGTTATCCTTTTAGCTTTCTTATTTCTGCCATGTGTCAACACAGATATTTCACAGCTATCTCCCATCAGGAGCCCAAGTTTGTTGTGGAAATCTTCACGTTTGATAAAGTTACCACAGAGGCCCAGCATACTCACAGTGAAGTGATCTGAAGTTCACTGTGCCTTGACAAAACGGGGGATTGTAGTGGTTCCTTGTCCAGCCCTGTCTCTGGCCTTGATGGGAACACTGGACAGAGGGAGGGCTGTTCTAGGAACTACCACAAACTTCTGTTTTGTCAAGGCTCAGGGAAAACTGTGATGCCAGCTCGTCCAGAACAAAGTAAAACCTCACGAGTTGTACAGCTTGATGGCTTGAGGAACAAAGGAGTTCAGCAGTCTGTTGGTCCTAATTTTGGGGAGGAGCAATCTCCCACTGATCAGGCTCCTCTGAGTGGTAAAGACAGTGTGCAGAGGGTGGCTGGCATTGCCCATAATGTCCAGCAGTTTAAGTTTCCTTGTCTCTGCCACCGTCTCCAGAGAGTCCAGCTTCTTGCAAATCAAATAAACTGTTCCTAAACTTTAACAGTTTGTCTGATTTGAACACTGGATCCTTCTGTTCTGACCGTAACATAAACAAGTAGTAAAGTCGAGTGACTCCAAATATTCTCTACTTGATGCAGTTTTAATATTGATAGCATACAGCTAATCAAGAATCTTTATTGTCATTATGTGTTTTCATCATGAACTTTTTGACGAATGCACACAGACTACACATAACAATCATAAAGTTGGATAGGAGTCCCTTTACAGATGATATAGTACAGTAGATTACTGAGCACTTGCATGAGTGTATGGCATGTACGCTCAGTCATTTGATATGCTCATGCATACAGCAAAATGCCATGTGATAAATGTAGTTCTTCAAGTTACAGAACTGTGCTGTTTGCATGGATGTCCAAGCAGACATTCCCTGAAAAACTGAAGTGTGCAAATACACATGAGAATGTGAGAGGCAGTGTACAGGTAAATAATTCTCATTGGATCAAAACCTGTGGAACCCGTGGTATGTTTGTAACATGTAATAGACTATCAACTGCTCAGTAGAGGGTGATAACCCTCTCAGCTTTGGGAAAGAAGCAGTTTTTAAATACATTATATAGATCCATCCATCCATCCATCCATTTTCTGAACCGCTTAATTCCTCATGGGGTCGTGGGGTTGCTGGTGCCTATCTCCAGCGTTCACTGGACGAGAGGCAGGGTACACCCTGAACAGGTCACCAGTCTGTCGCAGGGCAACACAGAGAGACAAACAACCATTCACGCACACACTCACACCTAAGGACAATTTAGAGAAGCCAATTAACCAAAAAGTCATGTTTTTGGACTGTGGGAGGAAGCCAAAGTACCCGGAGAGAACCCACGCATGCACAGGGAGAACATGCAGACTCCATGCAGGAAGACCCTGGGTTGGATTTGAACCCAAAACCTTCTTGCTGCAAGGCACCAGCGCTACCCACTGTGCCACAGTGCAGCCCCCAAATAAATTGTAGTTTATATATAATTTTTGTCATGGATTTGAGGCATTTTGCCCGCATGCAGAACACACCCAGGAGATTCGAAGCAGGTTTAACAACATTTATTGAGGGAAATTAGGGTAAGAGGTCGACGGAGTTGACCGCGTAGGCTTACAACTGAGGTCAGCTGGAGGGAATGAAGGCTGACTGCGGAACAGAGAGCGAGAGGTTAGACACCGAGAACACGGAGGTAAGATATCTGCGCGACGAGAAGCTTACAGCGGGAAACGTAGAGAATCTGTCAGGGGGGAAGGAGGTGAGTGGATCCAGTGGGGCAGACAGCCTGAGGTGGTCAGTTTTGGGATGGAACGCACACAGAATGAAATATGAGTTTGTGTAGCATCCAGATTAGACCCAGATGTGGTGGAGAGCTGGCAGTGGGTGGAAGTGGCACACACTTTGATCTAGTAACACTAAGCGCTGATTAATAACAGAGGTTAGTGTTACATGAAGGCTTAAGGCACAACCAGATTGAAAGACGGAAGAGACAAGGCAACACTCACAGTGACTGTTATGAACAACCTGAAGATCTGGAGAGATCTGAGCTTGAGACATGAGGAATCAATGTCTTGGCAGAGAACAGGTAGGTGGATCCCCCTTATAAAGCCAATTCCGGTGGTCACCTGATCACTACCTCACAGGTTATTGCTGAGCTGCTGGTTGCTGTGCTTACAGCTGTGTGATGGTCAGGCCAGCTGACAGCTTTGCTAGGGCCCGGGACAACAAAGTCTTTTTGGGCCCCCCTCTACACCTGACGCCACAACACACACACACACACACACACACACACACACACACACACACACACACACATCAAAAAAACATCAACTTAACTGTATACTTTATTCTCATATGCCTTTTATTTTATTCAATAATCTGCTGTTTACAAAAATATTTTTTTGTCCTCCAAACAAGTCTTAGATGACTTCACTTCATAAATGTGGTTAGACCCTCTGAATCTGCTGGCAGTTCATTTGCCATCTCTGAGAAAGGCTTCCTTTTTGCCGTTAAATGCACAACATTCATTTGATCAGAATCAGTCATTTTTGTTGGCCATAACGTGGGATCATTGAAATTAACGCTGTGTTCTGTCTCTGAGCGACTATACTCAGACTCTCCGATCGGGCAGTAAGCCCCTCCATCTGCACTTCTCTGTTATCAGTAGGGATGGCTCTCTCTGCTTCCTCCTCAAACACACGCTGTTTCTCCCAACCCCAAAGCCACATGTTGCTACGTTGTCCTCCTTTCTCTCTGTCCTCCAAGCTCCCGGCCTCAGCTGGCTCTCCTGCTCCGCTCTGTCTTTCAGATTATACCTGGACCTCTGCCATCTCTTTGCTTTCTGCTCATTTGGCACTAAGCTCAAGTATTTCCGTAAAAGAAAAGGTGTTTTCCCCCTTACACTAGCTAGCAGATGATATACTTTAAAATCACATTGATAAACACATTGCTTATTACCTGGCTCTGAATGGGCATCATTCCTCTGCAATTCCATTCCTAGACCTGTTCCTGACTTGAGTTTTTAAAAAATATTTACTCATAAAATCCCTTAAGCCTTTGGTGTCATCTTCTCTTTTTCTATTTTCTTTCCTTTTTTGTGCACCGGTGATTATTAGTTTGCAGCCGAACGAACTTTCAAAGTTGCAGCCAGCCGTTGTCCTAATGGTCAAACCATTTTATGCTGGGGTGGGGGGGAGTTCTAATGACCCCTTATTTAAAGAAAACATATTACATATACCTTATGCAGAAATATATATATATACAGATCTGCAGATTGTAGGCCAGGATCAGGTCCACAGAGTTGTGACTGAACAAAGTGATGAGCTGCTGCAGCCTTATACATTCCTGGGATGTTGCAATAGATCTAGTCTAATATACTGCTATCTCTGGTCGGTAACTTTATGAATTTGGGGAATTTGGGGAGCACAGCTTTTCATTCTACACAATTAAAATCTCAAGCTAAAATTACAGCTGCCTCTGGATTAGTGTTAATTTGACTACTGAAACAATAAAGTTCATCCAGGGCTAATTTAGTGTTAACTTTGGCCTGTATGTAAGCTACAATAATAATCACTGAGCTAAGCTCTCTCTAACTAAGCTCTCTCTAACTACACGGTTGCTTTCGCAACTATGTACCAAGAGTTATGAATATAGTCAGACCTCCACCTTTGCTTTTCCCTGCAACTATGATCCTGTCAGCTCAAAACAAAGAGCGGCTTGCTAGCTCCAGTGCGGCATTGGGGATGTTGTTGTCCAGCCACATCTCCATGAGGATCGCTCTACACAGCTGTCCATCTTACAAGAGGTGATCCCCAGCCGGATCTAGTCCAGTTTGTTGGTGATTTTGTGCAATCAAGCCATAAGAAATATTCAGACTGAGTTGTAAGCAAAGAAATTTGAGACTGTTACAGGCACCCAGGGACTACCTCTCACAGCAGGGGGGGCTCACTGTATAAAGACTTGCTGTCCACCGACAATCGCTCTCTTTTCCCGCTGCTACGTTGGAGCAGCATAGAGGAGAACTATCTCATCCTCTTCTGCGGAGTGGCGGTTCCGACTGGAGAACTGCAGGCTGGATCGAAGCTACGTCTGCAGTCTATCTTCTGCGTAAGCAGATGCCGGAATAAAGAATCCATCTATGATGAAACTAGCCTTGTGATTTTTCTCAGCTGTTGCAGGAAAGCTGACTCGAGACAGCATGGAGCGGTCTCCTCGTCGCCCGCTGCAGCCGGCAAAGGCCCACACAGTAGCAGCTATGCCAGGGAAGTCGAGCGGAGGTCCTCCCTTCCACAGCCTGAACACACACATGCTGCAGCCCCACAGTGCTGAGCTTCCTACAGCCTGGGACCCGGAGCCGCCTCCTAATGGCCATGTTTCGGGCTAGTCAGACAAACAGCCTTCACCCAACTAGAGTTGAACGGGGAAATGGTTTATTTAGAATGGTTTACTTGATGGCTTTCATGGTAGTTTTAAAGCTTGACTGACCTAACAGGCATAGCTCCCACTAGCTTCTTCCAAACCATGCCATGCTGATGTAATTCGAGTGTGTTTTTACGGTTATAACAAACTTTATTTTCATAAGGGTTTTATACATTGATATGATAATGACGTTTTTGTTTTCCGTTCCGCTCATTACAACTAAATTGGATCTTAGGTCTTTTTGAAATGAGCGCCGAATGTCCACTAGCATAATGCTATTAGTTTGCCGGATAACATACCACACAACTATGGTTTGTTTAAGTATAAGGCTTATTTTTGCTTCACTCCACCTTCGCTCGATAGTACTATGCACGTTATAACCACATTAATATGGAAGGTTAATGTTGATTTATTGGTGTTTTGTAAAACTTTAGGATTAACCTATTCACCGACCGATCGCTATAGCGACCCCTAGCTTCCCAAAGGAATAATCACGTTAATAAAATCAAGCGTCCTAAAGTTACGGATTTTACTGAGCAAATCCTTCTTTAAAGGCATACTATGCAACATTTTTCAGTTAATTAATGTGTTCCGTACCGTTTTGGGTGATTAAATGAGTCATTTCAGGTCGAACAAAGGTTTTCTCGGCCGCCCTGGGGGTCTGTGGGGGAAATACCGCACTTGCAATTGCAACAACAAAGAGCCGCGTGTTAACGTCAAATAAACATGCAAGCATATCGAGTTTTATTATTATTATTATTATTATTATTTTTTAATTTTTTTTTATGTTGGCGAGACGCTACCGCGGCGGCTTGGCGAGGCGGGGGCGGTAGCGTCTCGGCAACAAAAAAAACAAAAAAAAATAATAATAATAATAATAAAACTGGCGAGGCCGCCGCCGCCGCCGCCTCGCCAAGACAGCGCTGCAAGAAGCTTGATGTTCATACCTTCACTGTGTTAGTCATTGTTTGTACTGCCGTTTTTCCACTTTTCGTTGCGTTCGCCTGTCTGCTAAGCTCAAAACAACCGCGCCTGGCTTGACGGAGGAACCAGAACAGCTGAGCATCTTTACGACAGTGCACTTTTACTTTCGCCCTCTGGGTGGAGCCTTGCTGGAAAATCAACCCCGGTTGCATAGTATACCTTTAAAATATTATTTTATCAACTAATGTTTTGTTTAACTCAGGATTTGCATTGTGAATGGGTTGAAACACATAATCTAGAACACACCAAATGTTGTTCTAGATTAGTTAAACTAATTTAACCTCATTCCATATTCTTTAGAGGAACTTTGGTTCTTTAACTGAGAGCTGCAGTGAACCAGGATCCACTGAATCATTCTGATGATGGTGATAAAAAGACAAAATAAAATGGTTGTTTCTTTTGTGTGTACATAGTTCCTTAGTTTCTTTTTATTTTAATTTTGCTTAGTAATTTTAGTTAAGTTTCACTAGAATATATGTTTTTAAATTGTTGATAATCATCCTTATTGATCAATAATCATCCTTATTGATCAATATGATTTTTATTTTATCAATATGCTTTTTTTCTATATCATCCAGCCCTAGTTTACCCCAGTTCTAGCAGTTTATACCTCCCATACTGTATTAGTGCTTGGAGTGGTGACAACACAAACCAAAACACAAGTAAAAACATAATGAGCCAACAGCCTCAGGCAGCTACAGCCCCCTTTGCCAACATCTTTGAAACAATTCTCTTGAAATTGGGAATTTAATCCAAGAAAAAGTTGTTGTCATATGATGAAAAAAGTAATGTTTATTTAAGATTATTTTTGTTTGGCAATTACGATCTTTCTTCTCATTCAATGTGAATCTGAGTGGACCACAATCTTTTAGATGTTGTTATTGAGACATATTTTCAAACCAGAACCATCTCAAGCATTCTAAGCTGTCACAGTTTAGTTTTAGTTTTACCACATCATCCCCATGGGCACATTAAAAGTGTCAAACTGGGTGGTTCACATTTAAAAGTGTAACCAACAGTGGGGAAGCAATGAACAAGGGCAGAAAAGCAAGCTTTCAGCAGAATTTCTCCCTTAGGTTTCACTTCTTTGGGTTTACGAGAATGTGTCCTTGCCTCTTTGTGCATAGAATAAGGACAGACTTTAATCTTGTGTTTTGTGCTTGAAAGTGCTTTTTCAAATGCCCTCCAGCAAGTTGCAATATTAGATTGTGATGTTGGATTTTAGATTTAGCTATGCGCTTAGTATCTTCTTTGTTGTACGCATGACAAAATGATAATGTAATTTAATCGGAGCCCTTAAAGTTATGCCAGTCATTTAAGCAGGAAAATCCCATCCTCATCAACTTTCAAAATTGGATTTTCACTATGCACAGCTTTATTGTTTTTTGTTTTTTTTTGCAACAACATTTCAATTACATATACGTGGACTGAAATAGACTGCACTGGGAGCTCAGGGGGAATTACATTCCTCCACGTAAGCTCAGACACAAAGACTTCAAAGAGCCGTGGTAGCCAGCTTCGACCAAAACTAATGGATTTTTGTTTTTAGCTGACAAAGGAGGTGGCACGTATAAGCTTCTCCACAGAGTGCTTACATATTCCATACACATATATGGACACGGAGAAAGACAATGGCAGAAGATCCCCCCAATTAAAAGCGGATATATTAAACGTCAAATCAATAGCCCGTTAGTCACAGGAAATCACCATTCAGAAGATGATGCATTCATGTTTTATTGCTCTGTGTTCAGTTGCATTTAAGTCCAGGTGAGACTATTTGCATTAAATACTCCTGTTACACATAGATGAACATTTTACAGTTATGTTGAAATTATAACATTAATACTCTATCAAACAACATCATATCAACAAATAAAAACAGGAGGCACTCTAAATCAAACATTGTGTGCAGAATAAAATTAAGAAAAATGTTACAAAAACAAAATGGTAATGGAAATGTCTGGCCTATCTGTGCTGCCACCTTTTGTTAACCTTTTTATAACTAACTTAAAAAAGAAATAGGGTCCTTTTTAACAGATTTTTCTACAGCCAATTTATCAAAGGAACCACTGAGTCATTTATGTCTGGTATTACATTCCACAACATACACGTCAAAACTGATTGAAGGTAACACAAGGAAATTTAAACTGTGCAGCGCCATTTATTTTAAAAAATTACTGTAGAATTGGCATATTACATGCAAATATAAATGGTTGGTAACAAAAGCTGATTGAATAACATTAAGATAAACTTTTACCTTTATTGGAAAGCTGTCTTGCCTTCTGAACCACACACTGCACATTAAACCAGAAGGGTTTTATGGGACAGATGTAGCCATAACTGTACAACAAAATATATAAAATACTAGAACCTCTGCATTTATTTCTATTGGTAGCAAAATGGCAAGTCAGTATAATACGTTGCTGTCATGCTTTTGCAGTCACATTGCTAACTCTAGTGCTGGAAAGCTCTGGATGTATGTAAGCAGTTATTCAAATAAAAAAAAAACATCACCACACCATTTAAAGTGAAATTGATTCACATAATTTCACAAAACAGAAAAATAGCTTTCAGCAGAAAAGTCAGACAATAGTACAAATCAAAAGTGCCAAACAAGTGGTTGAAAGGAAAACCTGTTTTGCTACAGATGATCAGCTATGAATACTATCGAAATTGATAGGAAAAGTGTTATGCAATCTAGTGATCTGTTTTTTTGGGGGCTGGCTGGCTGTTTACATTCTCTACTCTGCTCCATTCCATTAACTGAAATGAGTTTCACCTTGGACTCTGCTTTACCCCTGATTACCTCACCCGGTCCACCTGTTAATACACCTTTAAATACCTTCTTTTCATAGCCATTCTCTGTCAGATTGTCTCATTGCCATGTGTGAGCGTTACCGCTGCGCCTGTGTGCAACGCCTGCTTATCCTGAGTTCCTGTGTCTATCTTCTGCTAGCCCTGCTCTAACTGAATACCTCATTGACTTCTGCTTCTAGTCATAACCCTGGACTGTTTTTAGATTTTTGGATTCCTGCCTTGCCCTCATGGTCTGTTTTGCCAGTTCAAAATCAAGAATCTTTTTTACCACCGTGTCACCATGGTGAAATTTCCTTTAAAACAGACGTACACAGAAACATGACACACAGACACGAAAGACTTAGTATTTACAGGTTTTCTTAAAACATTAAAGTGTGCAAGTTTGTATCAGTGTCCAAAACGTCTCTCATTCCCCCTGTGAATGACATGAACTACTGTGATGCTGCATGAACCAATCCCTCTGCGCTTCTTCAATGATGCGTACATGCCCACAGTAATTTTTGCACAGAATCTTAAGGCTTTGTTTACAGAAATGTGCCTTTCGATATTCCCTGAGAAATAAATGTGGGCAAATAAGCATTACTTGTAGTGTGATTGTAAGATATTATGAACCACAAACTTTGTCTTTCAGATGTTTTTACTTGTTGAATCTATTGATAGCAAGACGTAAAAATCATACAAAAGTCCTGGTTTGACGATGGAATTAGGAGGTGGTCCAGCTATAGTAGTGATAAGTGAATAAACAGTGGTTCAATAAATGAAGACACTGGAGAAGACGGTATGATCTATTTTGTCCTGTTATGCTTTTGCTTTTGTCACACTCCCTACCTCTTCCAATAAACGGCACTAAACTCTGCGCCTGAACATTTAAGTGACTTCTGACAGTAGTGCAGTAATTCTTAATCTTTTGTTAATTCTGAGTAGGTGATTAACTAAGGGAAAGACATGAAGGCATCACTGACCAGTGAAACACAGGGCTGCACAGAGATGAAGGAGGTTAGGAGGAAAAAAATCAAGGTTTGATTTTTAGAGATCTCTGACAACTGCATACAATTTAAAGTGGGGGAAAAAACAACCTAAATGTTCATTAAACAAGAAAGCTTGCATATTTAGAATACCATAACCAATTTTTTACTTTCTTCATTATCATATGGTTAAGTGGTGGACTGCATGTGTTATGCTTAATTTGTCCTGCAATGTGTTGAGGCTAAATCACACTGGTCTTCTTATATTAGACTGATGAATATTGGAATTTTACTCAGAACAGCATGCAGCACTTGGGAAAAATGCACTGTAAATGAATGTAAACACCTGAATTATCCTAAAAAAAAAAACTTTCAACCATATTGAAATAATTTCCCACAGCTGCAAGACCTCTGCCCATGTCTTGCCTTCCCTTCCCATTAATTTCGCCATATTGTTTTTTTCCTCATGATCTCATCATCAAATACATTTTTGCTAAAGTCATAACACAGATAATGTTTTTTTTTCTTCTTAGAAAAAAATCATCAAAGATCCAGGTTTCCAGTCCTTCCCGCCTCTGTCTCTCAGCAGTTCTCTTGGACACATTAGGAAGATGGTCATAAGGGATACCTCTTCATCTAGACTAGGGAAGGTTGTGGATCAATACCTTTCTTTAAAAGGTACAAAGCCACATTATATGCTTATATAAAAAAAAGAACAAAAACTGTTTGATCATGATACAAGAAGGTTATATACACCAAGCATTCATCCTGATAATGTTTTGATAGTCCTTATTCAGGCTAAATACAGCCCCACAATGGACACAATTAACAGATATAAACAGATGTGGTGCCATCTACTGGCAGTATCACAGAATTATCATAATACCAGTTTGTTTAATTAATAAATCACTTGTAAATAATGCCGGACTGAGCCTGACCCTCTGCAATCCCTCACAGTAAAGCAGCAGCTTGGCGTAATTAAAGACCAACCATTATTATTTAAATACACTGACCTACAGAAAATTTAAGAGCCTCATATCAAAACATTTACTCATGCCAATCAACTCTGAGCAATTGGCAGGTATATCGTCCGCTTCAGTGAACACCAACATTCATACCATATTCCCAACGTCATTCCAGTCTTTTCCCTCTTGGAATCATATTTCTTTGTGTTTTTTTATCACTGGATCTTGGACCATTCTTCATTGTTTCGCTGGGAGATGCTAATAGCTGTTAGCCACTTCCTTGTTTCACCCATGCTAGTGATGTACTTCGTTTTTATTATAAATACACCCAAAGGGCTTTATTAACTAA
The DNA here is from genome assembly GCF_011125445.2 of Fundulus heteroclitus. NCBI lineage: Eukaryota > Metazoa > Chordata > Actinopteri > Cyprinodontiformes > Fundulidae > Fundulus > Fundulus heteroclitus. The sequence goes on along the minus strand of NC_046383.1, from coordinate 38,910,285 downwards.
CAAAAACAAACAAAACAAATCACAAATTACAGATTGCCAAAACAGCTTTGTTCAATTTTGTCAGCTGTTGCATGAGAGCAGACGCGAGACAGTGGATGCCTCCCCTCACCAGATAAGCTGAGCGATCAGACTATTGAATGGACATCGGCCCCGACCACACATGCGTGTTTCTGCTAGGCCGCAGAAACCCCAAGCATTCCCTCCACACGCTGTTGGTTAGCTCATAGCTGGAGAGTGTTGAAGCCGCTTGCTTCCCCGGGTCCGTTGAGTCTAAGAGTGCAACAAAAACTTAGCCAAGGAAACAGAATTGAAGTTTCACCTTTGCAAAGGGAGAGAAGTTGCACCAGCCGACACCTGCGAGCAACAACTCTGCCGTCTTCCTTGTGCAGGCTCTTTTTATTAACTTCAAAGGGGAGGGTCTCACAGAGTTACATGAGCGAATGACACACACTGTTGCCCAATCAGTTCTACCCCTTAACAATACTTCTACCCTATATGTGTCAGGACTCAGCTGGCAGGGCCAGGCAGCCTGTTGCCATCTTTGCTTCGTCCACAGGTGTTCGCGGTTGGCTGGTGGGCGGAGTAGGCGCACCTGCAGCTCGTCAGCAGCACCGGAGCTGCACTATAAGATCTGCACTCGGACAGCGGGTGGATGCCTGAGTGTTACCGTTGTGGTACCTCTTCGTGCTCCTTCGTCCTTCTTCACGCTCCTCAGTCCTCCTCGAGTCACCTTCCGGAATTCCCTCGTTCCTCTCGAGTGGAGCCTTGCTTCGCGGACGAGACGCACTTCCAACGACCCCCAGGTTCCATCCGTTGTCCTGGATTCCCCGGTGCTGCTCGGACCTCTCGCCACGCTCCCAGCCGCCCGGACACCTACGACCAACATCCAGCTGAGTCACACTGCCGTCCTCCCCGGTCAGGTTTCTAGCACCTCGTGATCGACCTGGTTCCCTGCCGCCCGAGTTCCTGCCCGAGTTCCTTCCAGCCCACAGATTAGCTTCACCGCCTAGCTTACTTGCCTGTGTAAACAAATAAACCTTTTAAACTTACCCTTGGTTACCGAGTGTGTTTCTGCATGTGGGCCCGACATCTCAAGGCAAACATGACAATATGGGGTTGCTTCTATGGCTGCCCACTGTACTGGTTCTTCCGGTCATTGCTTGCAGGCTGCTACACTACACTGGTTCTTCCGGTCATCCCCTGCAAGCCGCTGACCACAACCCCGAACCTTGAGCTAAACAAAAGGTTGTCCAAGACAGAAACCCATCTTGCAAATTCCAAGAATTCCAAATTCTCTTACCAACAGGCCCGGTTTTGAAGTTTTCTGCCAGCTATCTTAAAAGCATATTAAAGCATATAAACACATGTTAAACCTTCATAAAAGTGTAAGAAACGGATCAAAGTTAATACATTCCACAAGAGCTAAGCGCTAGCCCGCCAACAACAAACCAACTATTCTCCCTGCTTTTACGTCCTTCCTGGAATGGCCAAAGTGGACAGAACTGACACGAGGCAAGAGACAGGTTTGGATAGGAAGCTGAGGGAGAAGTCAAAAGGTTTATTGGGAAATGTCTTGTAAACAATTGTACACATGGTGCTTTAGAACAAAGGGCTAACGAAATAGCTCACGCTAGCCTTCCGTTTATGGTACTGCTAATATCATTTGAGTGTATTTTATGGTTTAAACCAGTGACGTGCAGTCAGGGGAGGCAAGTGAGGCCAGGCCTCACTTGTCATCACGGAAAGAAAGAAAATATATAATAACATAATATAAATTTTTATTCACTCAGTCATTTGTAATAAGTATTTTTTTATCTAATTTCCTCATTTTTGATCATATTCTCTTTAAAATCGCAGACTTTTCGCTATTTTTCATGCAAATCCTTGGTGGCGCTTGATAGTGAAGCCGGTGAGGCCGCAGCGAGCTTGGCCTCCCCTGGGATTGCGCAATCCTATGTTAACTGCGCTGGCTTCCATTCTGTGAATGCATCTTCCTGTCTCTAGATCATAAATTCAATTGTTCAAACAGTTATGTTTGAACAATCTGTTCAAACAGAACATGTTTGAACAGATTTTCCACAATTTAATATATGTGGATTACGAATTGTGTTTTGGTCATCAAATTGTGTGCAGGTAACATGTTTTCATGCTGCTGCGCGATCATAAAAGGCAAAGAACGGGTTGTAGGTGAGGCCGGCAGTTCTTTGGCCTCTAGGCAGGGGGCGCTCAAGGGGCACCGCTTGTGATCCTAAAACTGTAGAGTGACAGTGAGTTATGGATTTATTATTAGCGAGTTTTCCTAAACAAGTAAAGCACTAAAAAGACTCAAAACACACAGCCGGAACAGAACTGATCAAGGAAGGCTTTCCTCCCTGGCAGTGATATCCTTTGAGACTAAGAGAATTTTAAAACTGAAGAAGATAAAGAGAACTTTTACGGGAAAATGACCGATATTTTTGTTCAGAAAGAGCGCCGCATGGACTTAACACTGCATGAAAAGTGAGATTTTCATCCCCGTAAACTACCGCAGATCTTCCTCATTTTCGGCAGTTAACGACAATTTGCAACCCGCGCTTGTTGCCGTTTGTCAGTGCCACAAATTGTCGGAACCGGACTATTACGTATGTGGAGAGCGATCAGCTGTACTAATGGCCCTAATTAGCATATGAATGCAGCGAACCCGCGCGGCTGGCCAGGTCTGGCTTGAATAACCTACTCAGTATTGGCTGAAACCACAATTTTTAAATAAGTAAAATCGCTCGTGATTGGCAGCAAAACCACACGTGGCCAGGCCAGGCTTGAATGTTCTTACTCGTGATTGGTTGGCATATATATATATTCATATATATATTTATTCATATATATATATATATTTATTCATATATATATATATTTATTCATTTATATATTTATTCATTTATATATTTATTCATATATATATATATATATATATATTTATTCATATTATGCTGTATATTCATGTTATCCTACACTACTACACTATTATTAGGCTACCATCAAAGACATTAATTAATTTATACAGTAAATGAACATTTGCCAGGAAGATGTTTATGCAAAGAAAGAGCTTTATTAAAACAAACACAACTATATACAACGCGAGGATCTGCCCACACATGCGTATCCAAAAACTACAACTCCGTGAACTGTCCGTTTGCCTCCTCGGGGTTGTAGGTAAATGCTGGCAGCATTTTCTCTGAGGCAGGTCCGATGTGCAGACACCTACTGTGCGTGGCTCTGTACTTCGGCGTCGCCTCTAACCGGGACTGCAGCTTCACACAGAGTTCAGAGAAATCCGGTGTTGTGCGCAATTCTGTTTCCCCGTAAAAATCTGTTTCCCCCGTGTCGGGAGCGCGCTTTGCAGCAGGTTTTCCTGGTGCTTCTAGTTGATTTCTCGGTAAAAGAAGTCCTTTAATCATGTCGAGGTTGTAACATTCAGTTTAATCGGCAACTGTTGTTGTAAAATAATTGTAAAATAAAACAAAACAGCGTAAGAAGACCTCGTTTATTTATTTTTATTTTACAATTTTGTAAACAGCTGCCGATTAAACTGACTGTTACAACCTTGACATGATTATATGAGTTGTTTTACCGAGAAATCAATTAGAAGCGCCGGGAAAATGGCTGCAAAGCGCATTCCCGACACGGGGGAAACTGATTTTCACGGGGGAACAGAATTGCACACAACCCTACGAAATGACGGCGGCCGTACAATCCATCCAGAGACTCCGCCAACGACGCCATCTTCTTCGCCAGACATGAGGTCGATGGTGGCGGACTTCCAGAGTTCCACTTCCTCTTCCGCCTGCACACTCTGCCTCGATTCCAGCAGCTGTAAAAAAAAACAAAAAAAAAAAAAAAACAATGAAATAGTACTGTGCGATGGGATGCACTGCGTATGGACACAACACATCTATCAATGCACCTGAAAAATAGTCACCAAATAAAGTCTTACCCTCTTTCTTCTAGCTCGACTCCGAGCTGAACTCTTGGCAGCTTCAGCTCCGGCGTACCGTCTCATAATACGTCTTACAGGCGGCTGGAAAACAATTAAATGAGAGTGGTATGAATAAAAATCAAACGCAAGTCACAGTAACAAGGAAGGAGAAAACAGTAAAACAAGTCACTTACACACAATGTCGTCTTTATCAACATCGTGTAAATTGGACTTGCAGTTATTGCTCAGAGCAAATAGGAGGTCACCGCCTCATTATGAGGCGTGCTTAGTCTGTGAAAACAAAATGTACAGTTATGTTCGGTATCTATCCGTATCTGTTTCCTTTTACCGCAGAATGAAAGCATTTTCTTTAAATCTTACCCTTGCTCCGGTTCATAGCGCCTGCAATTTGTCTCCGAGTTGTGAAGACGGCGTCCTGCTTACTGTGAATCACAAAAAATACACTTTAATAAAGCTTGTTCTTGCAAGTTGAAGGCGAGTTGAACGCGAGACGTCGTCCAGCCATTGATCACTTACCAGCAGTTGTGGTTTTATTTCATCTTCAGGAGCGGAGCGCTCAGCACGTTTTTTTTTCTTTTTCTTCTTCTTCTTCTTCTTCTTCTTCTTCTTCTTCTTCTTCTTCTTCGTCTTCTTCTTCTCTTCTATCATGGCAGATCGCAAGCAACTTTAAGGTGCATACCGCCACCTACTGTTCATGAGTGTGTAGCAACACTGTTTTACATCTATTAAATTCTATTTGTTAATTTTATATTCTGAAGATAATAAATAATAAATAAATAATGCTTTCCTTAATCTATAAATATCCTTTATATTTCCTTTATTTCCCAATTATCCTGACACCATTCTTGGCATGTCTTTTTATTCCCAACAAGTTTGTAAAATTGTTGAAGTTACATTTTCATCCATACTACTTTTAATTTTCATCCAATATACTAAACCTAATTTCATTCTTCTGAATTCCAGTGGAGTTTCTCCAGTCTCTACTAAAAGAGCGTTGATAGGTGTTGTTTTCACTGCTCCTGTGCATATACGTAAAGCCCTACTTTGTAATCTATTCTTTGTAATGTTGTTTTAGCTGCTGCTCCATAAATAAAACTGCCATAATGTATTATTGATCTCATGAGAGCCTTATATATGTTTAATAATGATTGTCTATCTGCACCCCAATTATTTCCAGCCACAGCCTTCAGTAAATTTATAACTTCTAACTAAATAACACAGTTTACGAAGCGATCAGTCCACAAGTGAAAAACCAGGAGACTTGTTGATGAAACTTCTGGCCATGATGCTTTTGTCATGGCAATCAACCTTCAAGATTTCTGACAATGCCATCACATCACTTCTTCTGTGCATCAAGTCTGTGAAATGTGGCTCTGTCTTGCTAAAGGCGAAACCTCCCCCTGCAACACTGATTTGCGTTTGTATAGCTCACAGCATTTTCATTTACATGTTAAAGCCTCCCCTAGAATTAGGAGGAGGGGGGTCATGGGGGGACAACTGCCACGTCAATTTCTGACAATTCATGGCAGTTTTCGGTGTTGACTGCAAATTACCGTGAACAGCCGTTAACCTGAACTTCCACGACAATCTACAGTGCTGCATAGTGACGAAAATCACACTTTTCATGCAGTGTAAATTATAAGTAGAGGTAAGAAAGCGATAATTGTTCATGTTTTGTTTTTGTAATGAAACGTGCGTAATGTGTGTTATATTTTTAGAATGTGTTACAAATGCAGAAATCCGTCATAACTCATAAACTGTTACCAATCAAATGACAAATAATTTAGTTAAATTTTTTAATCAAAGAATCAATATTTTTCCATGTATCTTGGTGAATTGATTTGGCTCAATCAGTCTCCTTCAGCACTTTGCAATGAGTCTACTCTGTAGACTGTATATATTTGTAAATCTGACTCTGATGACGTCAGTGCCTCACCAGCTATGAACCCTACCGCACGTCACTGGTTTTAATAGGAAGGTGTCATGATTTGGGTTTTTGTTATAGTTTATGTTGGTCTTTTTAATTAGTTCACTCTCCTGTCTTAGTATTAGCTCTGGTTTTTATTATTTGCTTATGTTCTGTTTGGTCTTTATGTTGATTTTGGTTCTGGATTAGTCTAGTTTAATTTCTGTTTTGGTTTAGTAATTCTCTCCATTTAATCAATTCTGTCTTAGGTTTAGGTTTTGTACTAGTTTTGGTTAATGGAATAGTTTGGGTTTTAATGTGGTTTGATTTTGTACTTTGTTTTACATTATCAGTTTCTTCTGGCCTGCCCTGATGACTTCTGTCACCAGCCTTTATTCAGTTCACCTGCCAGCATTCTTTTGTCTTCCTGTCACTCCCTTCACCAGTCACCATCCAATCAACTTCAGTTTACTTCCAGCCATTTTGTCCCCCCTGATCAGCTCCACCCATTCTGGTAATTAGTTTCACTCTGTTCACCTGCTCACTCCCCTACTTATATCTGCCTCTGTCTACTGCACTCTGCCAGATCATTGTTTTCCATGCCTATTGGTGAGTCTTGTCCAGCATTCCCCGTACTGTTTGCCTGTAGACCTGACCCAATGGGGTACCGCGCACATGACGTCACCGACTCAAGAGCAACGCCCCTTTTGCCGCTTAGGTAGGGCACACAGGAGAGAACGCACGGAGTACCCAGCTATTACAAGCGCAACAGAACCAGCGATATGACCGACTTTGCAGCCGTTAAACTTTCCCAAGACGATGTCCCAGGCGCTGTCGAAGAACACACCAACCTTCAGCTCAAACGATGGCTTGAGTGTCGAGGGCTTAAAAAACCGGAAAACGAACCGAGTTGATGAATGGTAAGCTTTGTTTTTTTTCCTGCGCGGCGATCATGGCGGCGTCAGCCGTTTTTTTTGTTTGTAATCACTGTCCAGGGATCGGTATGTGTTTAATGTTTGTCTTATTTGAAATGTTTTTGAGTAAGCTATCCTGGTAGCAGGCTATCATGTTAGCGCCTTCTACCATGATAGCATATATGCTATCATGGTAGCAGGCGCTTCATTATTAACATGTCGGCCACCAAAATACTCTTACCTTGACTTGATGTCGCTGGAATTGGGTCAGGATGTTCTTCGGTTGTGCCCTTTCCTCCGACAAAATGCTTGCTACATATGTAGGCCGACCGCACCGGTGTACCAAGCGCACACGTTTCTCCTTGGCACTCTTGAATTTCGGGAAAGTAATGAAGAAAACATCCTTCATATGCGGCCGATCAGCGTACCTCGAGTCGCTGTTGCACGTTCCATAGCAACAATGTTTAAAAACCATGGTCTTAGATTTGGAAAAAGCAGTCGTTTACCGAGTAAAACCAAGGGTAACGCACATCTCTTTTAAAGCAAAACAGCGGCGGGTTTCCGGAGTTTGCCCCACTGCGTACCACGTGATGTGACGTCATCGTGACGTTACGTTTCTAAAAATAGCTCGTTGGCGGTACCCCATTAGCCTTTGGAGTTCTGAGCCAGCCAGACCCCGATTCTCCTGTTTTTTGATTTAGTCTTACCATTTATCAGTTTTGGACTATTTTGGTTTTTGAGCTATGTTCTGTTTTTGGCTAGATGCCCATTTAAGTTCTGTCTGATCGTTTTTTCGTTAATAAATTTCCTTTAAACATCATCTGCTTGTTCGGCCTGAATACTGGGTCCCCCTGTCTCTGGATCGTGACAGAAGGTTATCTCCACAAGGGTTTCATACATTGATGGGACATCAATGTTTACGTTATCCAGCCCACTCATTCTGACTCAAATAAAGCTAAAGCCTTTATTTGTTAGTGCCGAATGCCCGCTAGCCAAATTGCTATTAGCCTTGCTAACATCCGGTTTCGGACATTTCAATAGGAGTTCGTTTAAAGCACAAAGCTTAATCGTTTGGCTCCGCCATTCTTCGATGTTGCTATGAGCCTTATACCCGCATTACTATCTAATATTAATGTTGGTAAAGGCAATTTTGATCACTTTATGCTGTAACCTCTTAGCCACCGACTTGCTACAGCAACCCCAGACGCCCGGAGGGAGAATCACATTAACAAACTCGGTCATAAGGGTTTAAATGATTTTATGAGCAAATCAGTCTTCAGAATATTATTTACTCAAAATAATGTTCTGGTTAACTTGTGCTTTGCATTGTGAATGGGTTGAAACACATGTCAAATGTTCTGAATTAGTTAAGCTAATTTAACCACGATTCACATTCTTTAAGGTGAACTTTGGTTGTTTAACTTAAACAAAACATTATTTCTGTCACGATTTTGTCTTTGATGAACCCGTACACAGCACACACACACACACACACACACACAGAGCTGGTTTCAAAAGTTTATTAAGACAGCAGGTTGTGGATGATGAAAGCCAGAGTCATTTTACCAGACAGAGGTTGCAGGGGTACAGGGACTGGCAGACGAGAACAGACCGGAGCAGACAGGAACAGGACCAGGTGATGAGCAGGAACAGGACAGGAATGATGTACAGGAGACTGAAGAGGAACCAGTGACTATGGACAAACTAAGGTGAGTTTTTTTATAGTGGTGTGAGCAGGTGGAATGAGTCCAAGGTTGATTGCAGCCTGACAGGTGTTCCTGTTCAGGGCTGCACTGGGGAAGGAGCCAGAAAATGTCCAGGGTGCAGCCTACAGGCTGCATCATGACAATTTCATCAAATAATGTTTTGTTTAACTTGGGCTTTGCATTGTGAATGGATTGAAATACATGCCAAATGTTTTTAACTCCATTCCATGCTTTTGTAATCAGATCTGCAGTGAACCAGGATTCACTGAAGTATTCTGATGATGATCAACCACTTTTGTTTTGTCTTTTGTTTTTTTACATGTAAATAGTTCCTTAGCTTAGTTTCTTTTTATCTAAGTTTCACTAGCCTAGTAGAGAGGATTTGTTAATCGAAATATTGTGTTAATTCAGGTAAACAGCATTACATAGTGATGTTCTCTGGATGTTCATTTTATTTCTGTTATTAAATTCTTGAACTTGAAAAGAAGTTGTCACTCCTTCATTATATGTGAGTGCAGGTTTTGCTGTTAAAAGATCGCTAGTGCTCGAATTCATCCCTTTCAACCATTGTCTTGATATCAGCTTAAAAAGCTGATCATCACCAGACAATACTTAACAGACAGAGGGTTATTTAATAAACATTAAATAACTTTAAACAGTGTGTGATTGCACAACACAGGCTTTATTACCTGTTTGATTCTGTAAATGTTCCATCATTCCACTCACTTGTGCTCTTGTCCAAATACCCATACACCTACTTGTCTTTTCATCCATGTATTAATGAATGAGCAAGGTTTTAAAGATTCCTCCAATGCTGCCTCACTTACTGAGGAAGAGGTAATCATGTTTGGGAGGATGACAATCATAAAGGCATTACTGCTGAGGGCTAAGGGAATGAATGGATCAACAGAGCTATGACTTTGGGTATATTTGGCAACTGTACTAGAGAGAAATCTAGGATTATTTTTATTTTCCTCTATTAACGCTGAAAAATATGCTGATCTAACTCTGCAAAGGGTCTTTTTATACAACAGTAACTGCTTTTCTAGGATTTCTAGGATTCCTTTTCTAGCACCATCATCTCTTCAATTTCCCAACATTGTGCTTGAAAGAACACAGCTCTAAATCAAACCACGGAGCCAGCTTCCTGTGAATAATTACCTTCTTTTTCAAGGTGGCTACGTTGTCTAATGCAACACGCATCAAGGAAGTGACACCATCAATGAAAGCACCAATTTGTGAATGGGAAGAACTAACTTGCAGCTATCTGCTGGGTATATCTGTCATACTTAGGAAATAAAAAGGGGGACAGACTCCTTGAAGTTTGATAGAACATTGTCTGATAAAGATCTACTATAATGAAACCTTCTTTTGGGGGTGGAGAACTCAGTTAAATTGAACTCAAGCGTTATTAAAAATGTTCAGACATGACAGGGTTGTGAGGAAATACTGTTAATTGTTTAAAATCAGTGTGATAATATGTCTGAGAACCAATCTAAAAACTGAGGGTAAGGGTCTTGCAAACAAGCAAACTAAGGGTTAAATGTTCAAAAGAATTGTAGTTTTTTAATTGGCCTGGGACTAATTAATAAATCAGACTGAAAGATGGTTGCTGCTCCTCCTCTTTGTCCCGTAGTTCTGGGAATGTGGACATTTAAATAATTAGGAGTTGACTGATTTATACTAACGTAGACCTTTTCCACTGAGGTTTCTGTGAGAAATCAATTAATTAACTAACAGTCTTTGGAGGGAGAGAACTTATATTTAATAAACCACATTTATTTTTTTATGAGATTTTTATGATTTGCTTCGTTTATATCAGCTTGTTATCTGTTTAGTTTTGGCCGTGGGAAAGACACTGTCTGAATGGGGTAAGAGGTGCGAGACTTTGTCTCCCCTGGTTGGTATAGGCTAGTATTCCTCCAATAGATGGGCTCAGCGAACATGGTGGCTGGGTGAAGCAGCAGGTGTTACTTATCAAGCCTCATCAGGAGTGGAGTATTTTAGGAGTCTGCTGCCAGCACTTCTTGACCTGAGTGTTAGCCAATGCGGTATGACTTTAGCAACTCCCCCAGCCCCCACTCATTCCTCCCTGGCGGTTACCATCACCTCTCAAGTAAGCTAACTGCCAGAAAAATATTCCAAGTTTCATCAACACATTCATTAACCCCACCTGTCCTCTCGTGTGTGAAGACCCGTTCTGTGTTCCCGTTTCCGGACTCCAAAATGATTACTCAACCAGTCAAATAAACTTCTTAAACTTTTTCTCTGTCTCCTGAGTGTGTTCTGAATGTGGGTCAAATCAGTAAAAACCATGACACTACGTGTCTGTTTCCTTGTCTGGACACTGGGTTATAAGCATTTTGGAGAACTAATAAATCCGGCCAGATTCCTAGAAAGAAGAGCTGCACCATCCAAAGTGGGATGGATGCCGTCTCTCCAGATCAGACCTACATTCAAGGCATTCTTTTTCCTGCCAAAAGAATGTTAACTTGAATCAGATAACTGGTCTGGTGCTTAGATTTTGGAGGTAGAGGGAGGCCTGGCTTGTCACACATCTTGTTTTGGTCCACAGACAGTTCTTTTTAGCCACCTAGTGTTGAAAATTCTCTTTTTGCTCCTTAAAAGATAAATATTTTTTTATTGTAACTCAATGGGGAAATTCAGATGTGACAGTGGCAAAACACTTAGAGTTACATGATAGATTAGTAGTGAATAACAAGCTAACCTTAGGTCAAGTTCTAAAAAAAGAGAATTAACTAATCCGAAAGACAAAAAAGAAAAAACATTGTTCCATTTTTGATGATATGGGTTATTCATTTAAAATGCTAAATTCAAGTTAGAGAAAGACAGCAGCCTATTTACAGAGCAACGTCAGAAAAATTTATAGTATGTAGAAGCAAACACCTGAGTTGCAAAAGCGTGTGAAAATTGACCTCAGTATTTGAGAAACAGTGTAAATGTTTCTTGATCAAATCAGAGCAATTTCAATATGTCAAAACAATTTTGCACAAATAAAAAACAAAGTCCCCAACTGCAACAACCCGCTGTGCTAGGTTCCAAACATTTACCTTTCTTGATCTGTGGTTGGGGGTCTTTACAAAATCAGGTGGCATTTGTTGTGGTTTTTCTTTGTTTTTAATATGTAACTCAGCTGTCAATATAAACTGTGAAATAGAACCTAGTTTAATGGACAGTATAACCACTATCTGCAACCTAGAGAACAGGTCCAAAAGTTACTGTTTACTGATACAAGACAATCCTATAAAACAACCCCACTTTAACCATTAGTGATGCAAAAGGCTCAATGTCCAACCTTAAATGTATAATGAAATTCTATTGAACATCCCATACTTTGACATCATAGGTTACAGTTGTTCATCTTCCTTCCCTACTTAAAGCAGTGTTGGAACTTCATCAACCTCTTTTAAAAGGAAACCTTAAAAGGCACACAAGGCAAGGCAAGGCAAATTTATTTGATAGCACATTTCAGTACAGAGACAATGCAAAGTGCTTTACATGATTAAAATACAGGAAAAAAAACAGAATAAAACCAAGTCGGAATAAAATATATGTGGCACGAGCAGTACACTTGGTACTCTAAACACTAGCACTATACAGGGATCAACCAACGAATTTCACCTGGGGGATATGAAGTGGGAAGCACTGAACCTAAGGCGCACAGGTGCGAGATACATAAGAAGGGCCACAGACACTGATCCAGTTCACTTGTTTATTGAAACTCACAATCCAATAGTAAAAGTAATTCATCTTTATTTCATCAGTTTGTTAATAAAACGATTGCTTCTCAATATAAAACACTTGGCTAAAACACACACCAACAGGGGACTGAGGCCGTTCTGGGACGTGGACAACCAAGGAGGGGCTACACAAAACACAAAGAAACCCACCACCACTTACAGTGCACTGCAAAGTCAAATACCACCACCAGAGGGACCACCACCGCCACCAGGTTGGGCTCTCAGCCCCTGAAACCAGACAAACGTTAAAAATTAATCTCAGGACACATGGACTTACAATAGATACGCAGTACAAAATAAATAAAATATATTGCACTTCTCCCAGTAACCCGTCACGGGTTACCTGTTGTAAATGTCCACTGAAAAGACAGCGCTCGCCCGATCAGAGCTCGCTGTATACATGTGGGTCGTTCTTGGCTTCACTACGGGTGAACAGTCTTTGTGTAAAGGCCCATTCATTCCCTACGTTTGGCTTACACGTCCGTATTTCTGTCCGTACGTTCTATCCGTTGACTCCTTCATACCTCCGTCCGTTGAGGTGCGCAATAACCAATATTTCCTCTGGGTGGCAGTGCTGGGCACCAATGATTCGTCACTGATCAAACATGGCGACGGTCCAAGACGTGATTTGGTTGTATTTGCTCTGTAAGTAAACTTTTTGTTTGTCCCTGTGCCCCGGACATGACACATCATATGTGTGGGTAGTTGCGGACAAGCTCCGCAAGTCGTTCCTCGAATCCCGCCATTGTTTAAAGCCAAGAATGCCGGGGGGCAAGTCCAGAATGCCGGGGGGCAGGCCCTCGCGAGAAGTTGAACAGGGGGAACAGCAACCAAGACAGTGCTTTTATGGCCTCACTGCGAGTGCAGGCAGCCAATAAAAACCCCGTCCCTTAAGTGGCCAGGCCTACATGGCACATTACCCCATATAGAAACAAAATAGAACATGGAAAAATAGAAACTAAAAGCAAACATTAAAAACAGTTGGACTGCAAAGTTGAACTAATGATGTTTCAGTAAAACAGTTTAACTAGAACAGTCGAAGGCAATCCTAAACAAATGTGTTTTTTAACTTGATTTAAAGGAACTCAGGCTTTCAGCACTTTTACAGTTTTCTGGAAGTTTGTTCCAGATAAGTGGAGTATAGGAACTAAATGCTGCTTCTCTGTGTTTGGTTCTGGTTGTAGGTATACGGAGTAGGCTGGATCCAGACGACATGAGTTTTTTGGATGGTTGATACCAGAGGTGTGACCAAGTCACTGTGTTGCAAGTCTCAAGTAAGTCTCAAGTCTCTGTCCTCAAGTCCGAGTCAAGTCTCAAGTAAAGACGGGTAAAGTCGAGTCAAGTCTCAAGTCAGGAACCTTTAATTTCAAGTCATTTCGAGTCGTTCTTATTTTTTTTATATATATATATATATATATATATATATATATATATATATATATATATATATATATATATATATATATATATATATATATATAATTCGCAATTATACATAAAATTCAAATAATAGACCATTTTTTATTCTTTTTAAAATATGTATTTATCTCAAATGATAGAACATGTGTAGCTGAACACAAAGTATAAAAAACATTTTTAAATTGGACCACTTTACTGCGCAGTTCTGTTAAACTTGATATTCAATAAAAAAAGACAAAAATGCTGACATTTCCACAGCACAATACAAAGAACCATAACAGCAGTTTTTTCCTCTTTTCTCTGACCTGGTCACTGAGTGAACATGTATTTTTATGTGTCCATGTTTTGAGTGACATAAGTGACATTAGTGACATAAGAAACAAAACAAATTATCAACGATCGGCACGGAAGGTGGCTAGCCCCTCCAGGCTAACGGCGCTATCAGGTGTGGACGATGAAAGCCATGTTTCTGTCAGGATGAGAGCGCAGCAGTCTCTAAACTCCCTCTTTGCAGAGAGCTTGAGTTGTAGATGGTCCGTTTTGTTGTCCAGTGAGCGTACGTTGGAGAGCAAGATGGATGGAAGCGGCGATCTAAATGGGTTAGCCTTTAGCTTAGCTGCTAGCCCTCCACGGCAGCCGCGCTTCCTTGGCCGGCTCAGCCGCTTCCTCTTCACTCTACTCCGGCGCGAGTTGCCGGAAGTGGCCGGGTCTTGAGAGCGGAGCGCTCCAAAGCAGCGTAAACAGTCCAGCGTAGAAGTGGTTACAAGTCCAAAAACACTACATGACCGTAATTCCAGCAGGCGTTGGCGGTCATGCACTATACGACTCGGTAGATGAGTGGTTTCCAGCGAGTTTGCCGGCATTTTTTGTGAAAAAGTCCGCGAGTTGGTACGGAGCTGTACGCAGCCGCAGCCTCTCGGTGGCGCAGCCGGCTTTCTGTTCCGGAGCCCTGCTCACTATCCACCGGCTTACTGAGCTAATACGGTGCACATTATTTGTGGAGGCATTTGAAGGACCAGATTTATGGTAAATCATCACCAATTTAACCGGGAGTACACATGCTAACACAAAGTTAGCTAAAGTCAACTATCTTACAGCAAAAGAAAAGTGCCACCTACCGATCTTTGTGAAGCTTCAAATGCCGGACAAAGTTGGACGTCGTGGTATCTTTATCCGATATTCTCTTCTTGCACGTTTTACAAGTTGCAGTTCATTTTTTATTCGAAAGTTCATAACCTACGTAGCCAAAAGAAATTACTCGCGGAAGCATATTCGAGCGGTTATTTCGTATTTCGTTCCCTGAGCTCTGTAGCTTCGCCGCGTTTTTTTAAACGTCCAAATCCTGTTAATTTGATTGGTTGTGCTGCAGCTACGTACACATACATACATACATAAGGAGAGAGGAAAAACATAGTGACGGTCTGTGCATATTGATATGGAATGAGTGAAATTAATTAATGACGCCACTTTATAAATAATGTGTTTTAAATTTTAAGACTTTGAGTAAAAAAGATCAAGTCTTTTCAAGTAAACAGCTTCAAGTCGAGTCAAGTCCGAAGTCAATGGCATTAAAGTCAAAGTCAAGTCCGAGTCTTTGAGCATTTTTTCAAGTCAAGTCTCAAGTCGTGATTTTAACGACTCGAGTCTGACTCGAGTCTAAGTCATGTGACTCGAGTCCCCACCTCTGGTTGATACACTGATAACAAATCTGATGTATTTAGGTGCTAGGCCATTCAGGGATTTATAGACTAACAGAAGTATTTTAAAGTCTATTTGTCTAATTCTCTGAGATACAGGGAACTAGGGTGATGTGCTCTACTTTCTTAGTCTTAGTGAGGACACGGGCAGCAGCATTCTGGAATCGCTGCAGCTGTCTGATCCACTTTTTAGGACGACCTGTGAAAACACCGTTGCAGTAATCAATTTTACTAAAAATAAACGCATGGATTAGTTTTTCCAGATCCTGCTGAGACATTAGTCCTTTAATCCTGGAAATGTTCTTCAGGTGATAGAAGGTCTACCTTGTAATTGTCTTTAGATGCTTTTGGAGGTTAAGGTCTGAGTCCATCACTACTCCCAGATTTCAGGCCTGATCAGTGGTTCCTAGCTGAAGTGACTGAAGCTGTGCTAACTTCTGATCTCTCCTCTATTGGTCCAAAGATTATTACTGTGAATGCAGTAGGCATTCACAGTTCTTGAGATCCTGTTTCTCTTTATTCTTTATTACTGTGAATGCAGTAGGCATTCACAGTTATTGAGATCCTCTTCCGCCTTTTTACTGTTTAAAGTTTGATTCGCTTCTCCTCCTACAGTTTTTCTCCGATTTCAACCATTCAACTTTTAAACTATTCAGCTTCTTCTGGAATCGATGGCTATATCTTTTTGTACTTATATCTTTTCAACTTTTTAAAATATTCAGCTTTTTCTGCACATTTTCAGCTTTTTTTTTCTCCCATAGGAAATGAATGTAATTCACTAAAATTCCGCTCATTTCAGCTGCTTTTTGACAGCTTACTGCTTCAGCCTACTTTCAGCTAGAAACGTCATTCAACTTTTAAAATGTAGTGATATCTTTCAGCTATTATGGTATATTTCAGCTTTTTCATATCTTTTACCATTTTCATATAGTACCTCCTTAAAATAATTTTGTCTTTTCAAGAAATTCAGCAAATAACATGCGTTGCTATGGTCGTCAAGTGGCAGTTGGTAGAGTGCGCACTCTAGAAATTCAACTAATTCTTCTACTCCGAACAACTTCTTCTCACTCGCTCAATTTTCAACCTATCCACATAAATTATACATCAAAACGTACGAATTTTTGTCTGGAATCAGGAAATGTAACCCTCATTGGTGTAGCATTTATAGATTTTTCGCAAATCACCTCAGAGCGACACAAACCCGAAACCTCCCCCATTCATTTCCTATGGAGCGGTTTTGAAAAATGACGTCTGAAAATCCAAAACATCACACGTTTTCACATCGTCGCTACTCCTAAACCGTTTGATGTACAGGCATGAGACTTTCACATATGAATGTCCCAACCCTTCTGGCACTCACAAAAAAGGAATTTTGTGGATAACTGTTACGGTTTTTCCGCAGGAACAATTTGTTCGGGAGTAGCGAATGTGCAAAATCCTGAAAATGCTTTAGAGCTGCATTGTTCCACATGATCCACTTTTTTACATCGTCGCTGTGCCTACACCGATTTTTGTACAAACATCAAAATGAGCAACATAGTCCTCAAAAGCCTGCTGATACTCTCAGTGAAAGAATTAATTTGATATCTCTTATACTTTTTCAGCTAGAGCGATTTGTTCGGGACCGTTTTTAGAGGATTTTGGAAATTTCTTAAAAATGTCCTTTATATCATAATTTTTTACGCCTTTATTAAAATATTTCCAGCAAAAACCGATACCAAGGCTTCTTCCCCTATCCGTTAAGAAAGAAACGCAGAAAAGATTACGTCTCTACCATTTACGGATCAGGAGATATGGAGCGTTGTTCGGGGCAAAGTTCTCCATTATAATCCAATGGCACTTATTGTGAGCAAAGTCTCTGCACTTCGGTAGACTGCAGGTGTGTCAGTGAGTTTCCATGACGACGGAACTCTGAGGGCCAGAGGGAGAGGCTCCATTGAGATAGAATGGCAACTTTCGACGCCCGCTGCAGCGGCTGTGATTAATGTAGGAATCTGAAATTCTCACAGTCACTTCCTCTTGACATTTTAAAATTTTCAAGTGACTTTCAGCAATATGTCACTTTTCTGTCCAATTTTGGATTTTACATGCTTTCCTATTGGGCCTTTGCTTCCAACAGGACCTGGCATGATGCCCAGACACGACCCAATTGGCCAATACAGCACCACCCACCTGTGGGAAATGGCGCTACCTGCCATTTTGGTCAAATATTGAGTTCTGGGCCCAGATGTGGTGAGGCTGAGTTGCTAAAGTAGGCCAATCTGACCCATGAACTTTGGTGACGTTTGGCGACATTAAGTATTGGCACCCCTATTTGAGGCACTTCCCAGTACAGGATTTGGACCAAACTGACAGAGTACAATCACCCGGTGATCCTGAGCACAACCATGTTAGCGGCTAATGGTTAGCATGTTGCTAATTGGAAGTAGCTCTAGGAAGTTCAGACAAACTTCTGCTTTACAGAGTCTGTACCTCCTTTATACAGAATGCTCCACAATAAGTTTGGGCCTCGTCACATAAAGCATCTCCAAGTTAGGAGGTGTCAAACATCCAATGCTTTTCAATGGGGGCGAAACCCCTTATACTCCCTAGAAATGCAGGCCCACATATGGCTACAGTATATTAAAGTTCTGCTTTGTTTAACGATTCAGTGTTTAGAATGAGTTAGGAAATGTTTGGTGCCTTTCCCTCTGTTTTTTTCTTCTTCTAATCATTCAGCTATTGTTCTTTCATGTTCAAATTCTTCAACTCTTTCAAATTCTTCAACTTTTTCAAATTCTTCAACTTTTCAACTTCTTCAACTTTTTCAACTTCTTCAATGCTTTTCAGCAATTTTTTCTCTTCTTCAAAGATCTTCTGCATCTTTTGCTTAATCATTCAGCTATCTGCATTCACAGTGCATTTTCGCAGGAAATGCAAATTTTTCTAGTTACTTTAGTTTTGTTTTTATTCAATTGAAGAAAAATTGGCGCATCCATGCATTGATTTCTTCTAGGCATTTACTCAGTGCTTGAACTGGTTCATAGTCACCTGGTGACATGGTGATGTAGAGCTGTGTGTCATCTGCATAGTTATGGTAGCTGATGTTGTTATTTTTTATTATCTGAGCTAGAGGGAACATGTAGATATTGAAGAGGAGGGGACCTTGGATGGACCCTTGGGGAACCCCACATGTGATTTTTGTCATCTGGGATGTAAAGTTACCTACTGACGCAAAAAAATCCCTGTCCTTTAAGTAGGATTTAAATCAGTGGAGAGCTGTACCAGAGAGGCCGACCCAGTTCTCCAGGCGTTCTAACAGAATGGAGTGATCGACAGTATCGAATGCTGCACTGAGGTCCAATAGAACCAGCACGATGGTTCTTCCACAGTCTGAATTTATATGGATGTCATTAAACACCTTAATAAGGGCGGTCTCTGTACTGTGGTGAGCACGGAAGCCAGACTGGAAAACATCAAAGCGGCTGGTCGTTGTTAAGAAGGTGTTTAATTTTTGAAATACAGCTTTTTCAATAATCTTACTGATAAAGGGGAGGTTTGAGATGGGCCTGTAGTTCTGGAGTAGAAGTTTTCTAAATTGTTCTTTTTCAGCAGTGGTTTCATAATTGCTGTTTTTAGGGATTGAGGGAAAACACCTGACAGAAGGGACGTGTTTATTATCTGAGTCAAATCAGACGCTATGACAGGTAAAATTTTCTTAAAGAAAATTGCAAGTTCTTCCTCCTGCTGCCTTGATGTGGAGCATCAAGGCAGCAGGAGGAATAACTTGCTGAATGATCTCTAAGCTTTGTAGTTTATTTGGCTGAATTGGGACATTTTGTCAAGATAAGTTCTAGTTGGATACAGCTTTGGTTCTGGAGTTGATATGGATGTACAAACTGATACTCTAATCTTTATGAGTCAGTAAAATAGTTAGCAAATTTATTGCAGGCCCTGGTGGAGTGGAGTTCAGAAGCCACGGACACAGGAGGATTTGTCAACCTGTCGACTGTGGCAAATAAGGCACAAGCATTATTAATGTTTTTGTTGATGATCTCAGAGAAGAAAGAGGGGGTCACACAGGGGTCAGGCAGGTTCGATTATTCAGAGGCAGAATGGGTCGGGCTTACTGGCAGGCAGTCAGAGTCAGGCAGGGGTCAGGCAGGCTCAGATGGATCGAGTGAGAGTTGATTGGAAACAGGGCGGAGTTGGGCAGGTGTGTGGAGTGAGTGATCAGACCAGCATCAGTGCCGAGATCATTACACTATCTTTATGTTACTGTACAAATCTTGAAATTTTTGAGTTAACTTGTTTAATTCTGTGATATTATGCCTAAAACCATTTTACTGCTGACTACTATGCGTTGAAACATGACTACTCAAGTAGAATTTTTCTAATGTTGAAAATGGTACCACTTGGTTCATGACTACATCACAGCCCTGTGTTTGGGTATGACAGCATCTCAGAATCAGAAATTGGAATTGCAAGTGTTTGGCATTTGTTACTGCTTTGAATGTTTGTTCTTGTTGGCAATGATGCAAACATCACTTTACTCAAAAACTGGACCCATTCTGCCCATCACTGCAAACGGCTGGAACTGATAAGGCTCAGGGCCGCTGAACTCCACGAAGCCTCCCTCAACTTCTAGTGATGGAGGTGAAAAACTCCTCCACCTCAAAAGACAGGAATCACTACTGTTGCCCTGATCATTTTAAGTTTTAACATGTCAAATTAAGTTAGATGTCTTCCCATTGTCATGACTACACCACTGCTTCAGAGTTTTTCGGCACGACCCAAGTGGTGGAATTTTTCAAAACTTTTCAAAATCAGGGTTATGCTTTTACATTGGCGTGAGTTGCATTTTAAATATCTTCATTGTTTTTCCACCTCTGCTTTCTGTCTGCCTGCATTGGGTGCTATACACACAAACATACCCAGATAGAAGGCGACACAGCGCCAGATCCTTTTTCAGACCGGTGTAGGTACCAGATTGACTCGGGCTGCCAGATTGACTCGGGTCCTGCCCCTTCTGATGACGTCACTATACATAGTTGGTTTAACGTTTGCTCAATTGCGCAAAATATTGAAATTGGTCTGGACAACTTACTAAAGTAATTATAGCGGGGTGTAGGTTTTATTCGAGAGCGGGATTGCCTTTGTAAATGGACAATTTTACGAAGAAATTCGCCATTGTCCATGCGCCTCCTTATGACGTCACCTTATGGCAACGCCAGTCAAACAAACTACATTGAGCCCGCGGTCTGCATTTGTAACGAATCAACTTTGTTAAGTTAATTTAGCGGTTTCTTTTTTCTCAAAAGCTTGAACAATGTACCAAATACCACAATAATAAAATAATCAAATTCATCACAATCTCATCTGGAATAATAAAAAAAACGTGATCAGAAAGAACAACATCAGTACAAAAAGGAGGAATGAACGTTTTGATTTTACAGTGATGAATGCCGTGATAAAATTTAATTTGGCTGCTGACTTTTATTAAAAATGAAATGAGTTTATGGTTTAGTTTCCCTTCACAAATTAAAAAAAAATTGGAGGAATGAAATCTCTCTAAGGTTGTAACTTTGATCCTGCAAAATTACATTGCAAAATGATGTTAAAAGTTTTCATGCCTTGACTAATTTACGGGAAAATAAATAACCATAAATTAACAAAATAAAATTGATTTGTAAATGGAGACTGCGGGCGCAATGTAGTGTGTTTGAGATGAGTTGCCATATATTGACGTCTTCGAGAAGCGCAGACCCCGCCCCGAGTCGATCTGGTACCTACACCGGCAGATCCGCATAACAGTCACATCAGTTTTACTGCCCGCCCCCAAATTAGAGAGCCCGAATCACAGTCAGTTTACAGATGGTTTGGAGCCGGGGATACGGACTGAGGCGCAACCAGAGAAAGGCGACGGAGACAGTACTGCGGCTGGTGATTTTGAAATTAAAATCATATCCGAAGTTGATTCCTCATTAAGGTAAGTCAAAGTTGGCCAAAAATTTATGTTAGGAAATACATTTTCTTTAGTTTTGTAAAATATAACTGCCATTGACAGCTTTGAGGATCGAAAGTTAAGCTAATCTTTAATTGTGTTCATTAAAATCCATCGAGAGTTTGTGTGCTTGGTCTGTAATAAAAAAAATAGCCATAGTAAAAAACGTTTCACCATCAGACTCACACAATTAACAGATTTTATCAATTTAGCATTGATGGGGTTTTGGCTAGGTGACTGTAAAGCTTATTTTAAATCCATTATGACAAACCCGTTTTTAAATCAGTTAGTGACTACAACTCTATGAGCATATAGATCAAAAACCGTTAGGAGATTAAATGTATGATAAACAGCATCGATACGACGCAAATTTACCAAACTAGTACAACTACATCTCCCATCATGCACCGGACAAGATGCCGCGAACGGCTGACTGCGTGGTCTAAAAAAAACTGTTCACTGTCCAATACGGGTGGGAGAGTTTACATGGCAAGGGTTTTGTTACGCCTGTGAAACAATAATATAATGAATTTTGTGGGAGATTAAAGTCTAAAGAGCGATCTGGGAGGAGTAGTTAAAATAGTTTTTTTCAGCGCGACGTCACGTCTTCTGATTAGGAAAATCAGCGATGGTGGCTGTACGCTGCACTGAGTTGTGTAACTCAGTATAGTTCAGTGACGTGCGGTAGGGTTCATAGCTGGTGAGGCACTGACGTCAGAGTCAGATTTACAAATATATACAGTCTACAGAGTAGACTCATTGCAAAGTGCTGAAGGAGACTGATTGAGCCAAATCAATTCACCAAGATACATGGAAAACTTGATTCTTTGATGAATAAAATACACCTAAATTATTTGTCATTTGATTGGTAACAGTTTATGAGTTATGATGGATTTCTGCATTTGTAACACATTCTAAAAATATAACACACATTACACACATTTAATTACAAAAACAAAACATGAATAATTAGCGCTGTCTTACCTCTACTTATAAATGAAGTCCATGCGGCGCTCTTTCTGAACAAAAATATCGGTCATTTTCCCGTAAAAGTTCTCTTTATCTGCTTCAGTTTTAAAACTCTCTTAGTCTCAAAGGATATCACTGCCAGGGAGGAAAGCCTTCCTTGATCAGTCCTGTTCCGGCTGGATGGTTAGAGTCTTTTTAGTGCTTTACTTGTTTAGCAAAACTCGCTAATAAAACATCCATAACTTGCTGTCACTCTACAGTTTTAGGATCAGGAGCGGTGCTCCTTGAGCGCCCCGTGCCTAGAGGCCAAAGAACTGCCGGCCTCACCTACAACCCGTTCTTTGCCTTTTATGATCGGCCAGCAGCACCAAAACATGTTACCTGCACACAATTTGATGACCAAAACACAATTCGTAATCCACATATATTAAATTGTGGGAAATCAGTTCATAACTGTTTGAAAAACTGAATTTATGATCTAGAGACAGAAAGATGCATTCACAGAATGGAAGTCAGCGCAGTTAACATGGGATTGCACAATCCCAGGGGAGGCCAAGCTCGCTGCGGCCTCACCGGCTTCGCTATGAAGCGGCACCAAGGATTTACATGAAAAATAGTGAAAAGTCTGCGATTTTAAAGCGAATATGATCAAAAATGAGGAAATTAGATTAAAAAAAATACTTATTACAAATGACCGAGTGAGTCAAAAGTTTCAACTTTAACTTCCATATCACATAAGCATCTTAATTTTTCCCATGCTTATATGAGAAGAGTCTAACTTATAAACTATGTTATGGTTAAACAGAGGGAAAGTTTAAATGTTTTAAATCACCCATATTGTTCAGTAAATAATCAGCTCAAATTATGGCTCCAGCAGCACAATACAGACCAATACATGGGAATTAACCACTAGTTAGCAACTCTTTTCTAATGAATAGTCTGTAGCTTTATTATTGTTAGTAGTGGTAGTAGTAGTAGTAGTTGTAAAATATATTATAATGTTTATCTTTTGTGTCAATGAGTTGCACATTTGAAGTTAACTGAGCTAACTTGCATAGATCTTATGAACAAAAATAAAACATTTTTTTCCAGATTCTGTGAGAAGCTAAGACAGAAAGGTGAGTAATTTTTTTTCCTTTCACAGAGAAAGTTTGGAGAAAGGATGTTATAATACTAGAACTCAGTAGTTGGTCCGAGTACTGTAAGAAGATTTTTTTTGTCTCACAATTTGTTTTAGAAATAATGAAAAGGAGGGAACATCCATTGACCAGCTCAGGCATTAGGAGGAGGGCTCGTATTGCTTTGAAAAAAAGACTGCAGAAGACTGTTTGTTCAGCTCACAACAACGTCCTGTGGACATCACTGACACACCAACTATCACAAGTAGCCCCGAAAGCAGCTATGAAGCCAGACCCATTGAATTAAATGACAATTTAGATGAACCTTGCCCAGATAATACTGGTGAAGAAGAAGAGATCCAAAATGCTTCTGAGTCGGACTCCGAACCAGAGTCCCAGTCTGTTGAGGGACCAGAGAGCCTAGTTGAAGGCTTAGCCAACTGGGCTTTACAATTTGGTGTATCGTTAGTGGCCCTCACAGCTCTGCTTAGTTTGCTGAGATTATATCACCCGCAACTGCCAAAAGATGGCCGAACAATTCTTAAAACAAACACGGAGTATGAAATTCAACATCGATGTGGTGGTTTGTATCATTATAGAGGTATCTTGAACACTCTGCAAAAGACTTTAGTCAGACTAATTGAAAATAAAGTAGATGTATTTAGGTTTAGATTACAGATAAATATTGACGGCGTGCAGTTGTTTAAAAGCACAAATGTACAGTTATGGCCGATCTTAGGACTCTTGATAAATGTTCCAATGAAGGAGCCTGTTGTTATTGGCTTGTTTTGTGGTTAAAAAAAAAACAGGTTCTGCTGATGAATTCCTAAGAGAGTTTAATCAGGAGTTAAAGCAGCTCCAGGAAGGGGTTTATCTTAAAGGGAAACAACTTTTTATAAAGCTGGATTCAGTTGTCTGTAATGCTCCTGCTACAGCTTTTGTGAAAAACATGAAGGCTCATAATGCCTATCATGGATGTAACACGTGTTGCCAACCAGGTGTTTATGTGAACAACAGAATGACATACCCCGTAATTGATTTTATGTTACGGACTGACTCATCATTTTCAGAGATAGCTGATGAGTGCCACCATCACGAGGGACCTCGTGGATTGTCTGGTCTAGATGTTGGTATGCTATCGAAATTTCCTCTAGATTACATGCACCTTGCATGTTTAGGTGTTGCACGTAAATTATTAAATAGAGGTCCTTTGAAGTTTCGCTTATCCTCTAGCATTGTTGATCAGATTTCTCAAAGTTTGGTTCCGTTGCAGACACATATCCCATTTGAGTTTGCAAGGAAGCCAAGGTCTCTAAGAGAGCTTGATCGCTGGAAAGCCACTGAACTAAGACAATTTTTGATGTATGCAGGTTCTGTTGTGCTTGTACCATATTTGGAGAGAGATTTATATAACAATTTCATATTATTTTCTGTAGGTATTTGCATCCTTGTCAGTCCTCATCTGTGTTCCCTGTATAGTGAATATGCAAACACTCTGCTAAAAAAATTTGTTGGTCATTTTGGAGAACTTTATGGCAAAGATTCCCTAGTTTATAATGTACATGGCTTGGTCCACCTTTCTGCAGATGCTAAACGGTTCGGTTCTTTGGACAATATCTCAGCTTTTCCATATGAAAACTATCTACGTAAACTGAAGAGGTTTGTCAGAAAGCCAAACTTTCCCCTTGCACAAATTATAAGACGTTTATCAGAAGTTGAAAGGATTTGTAGCACGGAGTTGCCCTGTAAGGAGTTAAGAATGCAACATTTTGTTGGACCTGTTCCTAATGGCCTTCAAGCAGTAGCACAGTACAGAGTTTTACAGACTGGGAAGTGGCTCATGAAAGTTTCTACTGGTGATAATGCTTTTATTATAGATGGAAATGTTTGTGTAGTACATAACATTGTTCAGACTGTAGAAGGAATATATGTAAGGCATTTGCACAGATGGAAAACTTCTACAAGTATCCTGTGAGCTCCAATTTTCTCAGAGTGTTTATCATGTCACAGCCCATAGAGCCCTTAAAGGTGGCAAAGGTGTCACAGGTCTCTCACAAGTGTATTCTTCTGCCTTTTAAAAATAGGTTTGTTACAATGCCCCTTTTGCATACTCTCGGTTGTAGTGGCCAAAGTTTGGCAGTTTAGGGTGCAGAGCAGGTTGGGGAGAGGTTAAAGAGACTTTGGATCGGCACAAACATTACAAAACAATTAGACTGACTTTACAGATGACTTTCACCCTTCAAACAAATATAAATCAGCTTAATTCTTCAAAACTGTTGTGGACGTCAGTTTTGATAATGTGAGTATTCAAATTTATTGAAGCAAATAACACCACCTGGGTTGGTTACTCTAAGTTTATAGATTTGAAAAACTAAAAATTACCTGACATGTAAGATTAAAAGATGATCTACAATTAAATGTATTCAGTTACAGAACTTCTAAAATTGTTAAACACATGGTTAGCATCACTTTAAAGCAATTCTAGAAGGTTTTCTGTGAAAAAGCCTGAAGTATATGTCCCAATGAGATTATGGTTCACAGGTTTTTCTGTATGTTGCAATATAATGTATTTAGCTGCATGAATAGCTTACTAAATCCACAACAACTTAAATGGATAAGAGGTCACATTATTGGCTTTGCAGCATTTATTAATGAAATCATATTTGATATTGTAACTTTACGTAAACTAGTCAAGAAAGTAGTAAACTAATATAACGCTGGCAAATCATGGTCATTGTAATCATTCATTTCCAGCCTACACTGAATCGTATCTTCAAGAGTGGTTATAAAATCATAGATAAATTTTACAATTAAAAAATAAATAGTTGTGTCCAAGGTAATTGCTGCTCCATGCACATTTAATTGTTTTTTGGTTATTGTAGCCCTGTTCTGATTATGAGAAGGTTAAATATGAAGTCAACACTAAATCTGTTGTCTTATTTGTATACATATGTCCAATTACAGTGTTCTTCCGAAAATGTCAGATGCAACTAGTGATGTCACAATAAAAAGAGAATAAAACTGAATACCCTAGCTGCAGAGATGTAAGAATTTGTCGTAAACTGTAAAAGTTTTGTTTTAAAAGTGTATGATATTTTCTCTTTCAGATGTTTTTAATTGTTGAATTCATTGACAGCAAGGCTGTTAACATTATACCAGAGTCCTGGTTTGAAGACGGGATGACAAAGTGGCCCAGCTACAAAAGTGACAATAGAATAAACAGAGCAGTTCAAAAAAATGAAGAGCCAACAGAAGATTGGAAGTCCTACGATGTGCGTGTCCTCTCAAAAACAGGTAAATATACATTAAGAGATTAAATTTGACTCAGTTACTAGACTCTCTGAAGCTTTATCTGTAAAATGTCCTTTTTGTTACACACCCTACGCCTTCCAAGAAACTAAAGTAAACAGCATATGAACATTTGTTTAGCAATAGTTCATAGAGTAATTTATTAATTCTGGGTAGGTGATTACCTAAGGGCAAGAGAAAAACTAAAGGCATCACTGACCTGTGATACATCAGAGCTTCAAACGGATGTGGAGGGAGAGATTGTTAGGAAAAGAAAAATCAAGCCGAGGTTGGGTTTTTAGAGATTTGTGACTGAGCCACAGTTTTTAAAAAAAAGGAAAACATTATAACCTATTGCTGATTTAAGAAGGACTAATCAGAGATAATAAATCTAGCAAGTATTTTACTAGCTCATGAGTAATGGGGCTTGTGATTGTTTTTGTTCGATAGACTCCTATTTGGTGACATTGACTCAGACAGTGAAACTGTCAAGGTTTTGTTTACCGATGAACTCAGGACGCACACACGGAACTAAAAGTTTGAGTCTTTATTGAAAGAAGTATGCTGGGTGATGAGTGATGAAGACCGGAGGTTCAGGACTGCAGAAAGTCAGGGATGTAGATGATGGCAGGAGCTGACGGCCCGGAGACAGAGAGTCCACACTTGCTAGGTGCTGCTCGGCTAGCAGGCCTCATAGCACTCAGGTTAGCAGTTCATTGGAGACACCAGGACACAGAGCTGAGCTTCACCAGGGCGGCTAGTCAGGTTAGCAGAACTTGAGAGACACCAGGGCACAGAGCTGAGCTTCTCCAGGGCGGCTAGTCAGGTTAGCAGAACTTGAGAGACACCAGGGCACAGAGCAGAGCCTTTCCAGGATGGCTAGTCCAGTTAGCAGTTCTCTGGAGACACCTGGGGTCCGTTCTTCGTACGTCGCTAACTCAGTTAGCAGGATTTCATTGTTGACAATTTGGCATGATCTTGGATCGTTTGGTTCTTCGAAAGACTTCCTGCACTTGTTGTCATAGCAACATGTGCGCCAGTTTAAGCCTGCTCGAGAGCAGGCTTATTTCATGTAAACAAGATTAGATCGCAGCTTTAGAAGCGGAGGAGATGGAGAAGTCTGTCGCAGCCATGTCCATTTTTACGACTGCAACCTGTTGCGGAAGGTGCAAGAATAATTTTTCGAATAGTTTTTCGAATTAATCACGTATTGCGCAATAGACAGGATCCTTTAGCGCAGCGCGACAGTAGAGATTTTTTCTTGGTGGCTGTTATAAACAGACAAACACATCATTTAACAGTGGCTTTTAAAGAGGAAAAAGTGGTGTTGGAGCCATAAATAGAAAATATTTAAGTGATTTGTATGATGGTTTGCTTTTATTTTTATCATATTCAGTAAGAAGAGTTGTTCGGGCCATTTTATTGTGAAGTTTAGTTTTACTTTGAAAGGCTTGCTTCCTGTCGAGCCATATATTGTATTAGAAAAAAAACTATGGACGGATTATCTAGACACGGAGCAATACAGTTTTACTGTGTAAACTGTGGATGACTTGGAAAAAGAAGATTTTCATTTTTTATGGATAAAGATTTTTTTTTGTTAAAATTCCCAGTTTGCACGTGTCCTTTACTTCCCGTCTCTAAGGAATGACACTGAAATTTGGATCTCTTGACATAACAAGTGCCTTTTTAAAATAAAGTGTAATAATTAAAGGCTACCATTTTGTAGAATATTATTGTATTTCACTTTTACTTGTCCCCATGTTCTAGTGGGTCCCGTGGAGGCTCTGATATAAAAGAACAAATAATATCAAATTAATAAAATGCAAAAATTCATGCTGTAGAATGTGATAGAAACATCTACCATGGACAGTATTTACGCATTAATTTGTCTGCTGCTTTTTGCCGGCCCTCTCTCCTGGCTTTAACAGATTTTGAGGTGTTTTAATTAATGACTCAAATTCATCATAACCCTCCAAGCTCTTGTTCTGCTGGGAGAAAAACGGTGGGTGTTCTTTGGCCATGCTGAACAGCCAATAGCAGCGCTGCTGATCATTGTTTCTACTATCGACACATCTCCCCTTTTAAACAAACGCATGAACGCGCAGTTGTCTCAGATTACTCAATCCAGCCATACTAATCATAAACAACAGGTGTGTTCGAAGAACCCAATTAGCCGGATCATGATTAGCCGGATGAAATCATCTTGGATGTGTCATTTGATCTTGGATGTTTTAAGCAACGTACGAAGAACGGACCCCTGGACACAGAGCAGAACCTCTCCAGGAACAAACAGTCTTTAGAGTGACTGACAGGACTAACCTTAACAGGAGCAAAACAAAGCTTCCAAGGCAAAACGGGGACTGGCATGGAGAGGTGTGGAATGATGACGGCCCAGTGCTGAACTGAAGGCAGAGGGAGGTTTAAATAGAGTACTTCACAGGTGGAACAAGGGTCTGGCTAATTGACTGGTAAATGATTATCAGGTGTGACTGACTGCTGAGTATTTTTTTTTTTTTTTTTTTTTTTTTGGGGTGTTTGTTTTATTTTGGTAGGTTGGTTTAATTCATTTTAGGTAGTATAGGTCATTCTGATCCACACTCCAAACCAGTTGGTGGCGGTAATGCACCGTTTCGTTGCGTGCCAACCGCCAGAAAAAACCATAAAGAAGAAGAAGACTGCTGAGGAGGTGAAGTGAAAATTGACAGAAAATAACTGATGACTGAAAACTAACAATAAATAAAGTCAAACCTAACCCAAAAGAGATGGAAAAAATGAAAATAACAGAAAAACAAAGCCAACCAAAACTCAACCATGACAGAAACAGAGAGTGATAAATAGAAGAGACACACCAATTCCTCCTCAACTGCAGCCCTCCCAATTCCATCACCTACTCCTGACACAGGATCTTCGAGAGCTGACCAGACCCTTGCAAGACCTCAGTTATATATGGGGAACACTGAATCCTTTTTCACAGGTATACATACGTTTTGTTATTAATCAGATAGCAAAAAAGGCTTCATAGGAGATTATTTTACAGAATTTGAACCAGGTGAACCTAAAACCGCCATTTGTGAAGCTCAGGATAGAGCATATTTTACAGGCAAAGATGATTTTTCATATTCAAAATGTAAAAAATCCAAAATGTATATATTTTACGTACACCTTTTGGTTTAACTACACTTTTGACCAGGCTGTTTTTAATGTTTTAGAGTCTGGTTAATGAATAATTGATTACAAAATTAGTTGACGATTATTTTATTAATCAATCAATCACGATTAATCCGATAATTCTTGCAGCCCCATTCCAGTTATCTCAAATCTCTCAGATGACGTATCAGAATTTTCCAAACTATGGCATTATCATCTGGGCCTTCCCTCATTGTTTGTGTGTAAACCTCCAATTTTTGAACACATTAATAAATAAACCTTTAAAAACTAAAATTATTTTAGTAATTATAACTGACCTAAAAATAGAGATATTTTGGTCTTATTTAAGTTCATACTGGGAGATATAAGGTGTATGTTTTTATCTGGCGAAATTAAACTCATGATTTCAACTGTAGGCAGATGCTCCGTGTCATCTTAAGGCTATAAGAAATTTTGGCCAATAGCTTTCAAATAATGCTGAAAAGAAAAACATACAACAACAGACTAACAAACACCTAAACTTAAGTCTTACTTGTATTTTCTAGTTTTATTCTCACTTCAGATATTTAACATGCGGTATTAGCATACATATTCAGGATGTAACATTCATGTTAAAGGCTTTTCAGGAGCAGCAGTTATGGTTACAAGTTTTTCCCAAAGTTAAAATGAGTTGTTCAAGTGCCGAGGTGACAAGCTGTAAGAAGGGAAGACTGTGTACAGTTAAAAAGGCAACCATACTTTTGAAACTGTTGTGATTTAGTTATTTTACTTAAAGTATTTAATTTTTTTTCAGTTCTCGTTTTATTTTTTTATTTTTAAACAAGGATTACATTTAAAAAACTAACAAATATAATGAAAGTAAAACTTAGAATTTGAATTTAGCCTGTAAAATGTAACTGATGAGAACAACGTTTTCTCTCCAAATAAACACTTACATCCATAATGAAATTATTTTCCCATAGCTTCAACTCCTGTGCCTATGAATTTGTCCAGCTTGCCTTCCAGTCCATTGCTCCATACGGATTTGTGTCACATTCAAGATCAAAGTTATTTCGATCTTGAAAGTCGCTACAAGGGTAATGTTTTTTCCTAAATTTTATCAGGGTTTTATCATCATCTGAGTGATTATTCAAATGCACATATGATTAAAAGAAGAAATTATTAATTCAACTTATTAATTCCCCAGCTACAGAGCCTCCAGTCCCTGGCGCCCCAGTCTCTCACATGTATGAAGCACCTTTTTACCAGATCCCCAGGACACATCAGGCAAATTTCCATCAGCAACATGTTTTCACCCCCTCATTTAGACTGGGGAGGACAGGCAGTGGATCTATACCTTGCTCTGGTGAGTGTCCTTTAAGGTTACCGGGTACCTTAACAGTTTGGAAAGTTGTACAGTTTTTTTCTGGTATTATCTCGAGTTGAATATGTATGGAAAGAGAAAATAGAGTATGAAAAACATTTTTGATGCAGACTTTATTCCCTGTTTGACTTAATCAGGGGTGCCAAGCTCCAGTCCTGGAGGGCCGATATACTGCAGCTTTTAGATGTGTCCCTGGTCCAACTTACCTGAACAAAAATCTCTTCAGTTTTCCAAATTACTGCTAATGACCTAATTATAGAATTCAGGTGTGTTGAAGCAGAGACACATCTAAAAGCTGCAGGACACCAGCCCTCCAGGACTGCAGTCTAAATGGTCTGAATACCCCATCCATCCACTCGTGTGTTTTTCCAAATATCCACCCACCTACTTGTCTATTCATCCATGTATGTCTATTACATTTAATGGCTGACCTCCAAGCTTAATGTATTAATTTTTGTATAGACTGTGTACTTCATAATGACTAATTGGGTAACTTGAAATACTTTTCAACTCTGTAGCTGCTGAGCTGCACAGCCTGACCCTGTTGGAAAATATAAAGCAACAGCAAATGCAGCTTGCTGTTGCTGTAAACAGCCTTGTTGCTCGAAAGGGTACGGAAACGCCAGTGATTTAAATGCCCAACATTAACCTTCCACTGGACACAATTGCTGAGGTGGAGGAGTTTGAGGAATGGCTAAAAGACCAGGCGAACTCCCGTGCAAAGCAAGACATGGTATTGGATTGAATCTGTATTCAATATTAAAAACTCTTCAAGTTTGTACCCTAAATGTGATCCTTCTCTATTTTTTTCATTTTTGTTTTTGTATTTTCACCTTTTAGGTTTCTGTTCTGGGTGCTGTGGGAGGACAGAATTCCAAAAAAAACACATGGAATATCCTTTCCAGGCTTTTCTCTGATGGAGTCGCGAAACAAATAAACTGGAAAGGGGTGAATGGAAAGAAATGCTTCAAAGAGATACTCACAAGAAGCTGAGTATTAAATCTCTTGTAGAACTTTTAGAGAACATTTGCTTTTTTCTCCTTACAAACTTTGTGATATATTTTTGTTTTATTTTCAGTTGATCTTCATGAGTTTTTAATATGTAGACATGTTTAAAAAAAATCCAGAATCAATAACGTCCCTGTTTGATCACAAGTCACCTTAATGTTTTCTAAGACACAGTATCCCACCCTCTCCTTGAGGTCATTTACGAGCTATGAGCCTCTTCCCAGTTAGTCAGCTTATCGGAGAGGTTCAGAAAGTTCAGCTGACTTCATCCAAGGTACCCGAGATTCCAGCGAGCATCCCTAGTGATGTTACCTCGATGAGCATTATAATCCATGAAGATAAAATTAAGCCCTTGTTCTTCATACAGGGGAAATACATTATTCTGCTAGTGTGTGCTTTTTACAGCATCATTCACAAAGTGTAGGGCAGTTCTGTTTTGACATACCTTTCCACACTGCAATTCCACCACCACCATGTAAGACTCATCTAGTGACAACAGTGACTGATGCATAGGGCTCTCCTCCCTCTCCAACCATCCTTTCTCCCCATTGGTGATCAACTGTTATCAGAGAACACCACTGGGGCCCACTGGCCTCTTGTCCATCATTAATTCCCTCTGCCCCATGCAAGATGATGATGCCTGTACCTGATTGTGTGGTCAGGTACCCTTGCAGGTCATCTAGTATATAAATGCTTTTAAAAGGTCTGATGCGACAGTCGGGTTCCCTCCCTTCCTCAGATGTGCGTAGAGTTGAGTGGAATTAATCATGCAGTTCAGCAGGGCACTGTTAACAATGAAGCAATAATCAGTGTGGGATGTGGTCAAAGGAACTCTTTCTATGCCTTTCTGTGACTCTTCCAGTCTCTGTGGCAGCCTGCTGATGACACCGTGACTCTAAACTCAGTGGCCACTGTAGTTCTTAAGTTTTTCTAGACAACACCGTCCCCAGAGATGTTATTTTGTGCTACACCAAACTAAAATGGAGAAGGCTGACTTGACCACTGTACATTTGAGCAAGTTATGACAAATTTTAAGTTCAAGAGTTGTTTTGAAGGCTAACACAGTTAAGTAATTGTTTATTGTGCAAGAAGAGCTATGAAAGCTACAATCTGAATGCAACAGTTCCTCATAAAGGAGTTTCCTGAAGAATGCCTTAACAAAACAGTTCACATACATGTATCTGTTATTCCAACAATTGCCACTTTGAATACAGGTGGCTGAGATTTATGAGTCTGAATGTAGTTATTTCAAATTAATATTTTTACCATGTTTTTGTGATTATTCCTTTACTGTTCCATATTTCAGTAGACCTTTTGATAAAGAGTCTTAACTATTGAAAGTTTGGTATACTTAATAACTGATGTGTATTTTGTCTTTATAGGAGCTGTACGGAAGAATTCCTCATCTGCTAGTGCAGCAGATACGGAAATTGACAGCTTTTCTATCCGCTGGTTCAACCGAGCTTGTGACCGTGGAGGTGGTCGCAAACAACGGCAAAAATCAAAATCCTCATCTTAACGTTCTTGATCTTGTGAGTTATGGTGTTTAGGGATGAGTTTGTTGTTTAGAGATGAGTTTGTTGTGTGAACACAGCACATCAGTTTAATGATTATTATTACATTTAAACATTTCATATTGTCAGTTATTTAAATAAAAATGGTTAAATAAAATAAATAAATAAATGAAATAAAAATGGTTAAATGATATGTTCTCAAAATAAATCATTTTTAAAAAATGCTGTTATGTTCCTTTTTTTAAATAGATGCTCTTTTAAAATGCTTAACTGTTTTTATTCTTTTATTTTCTTTCTTTGAAAGGTATTTCTTCTGTTATTAATATTAAACATTTAGGGGGTTTAATAAAATGAGGCCTGCAGTGTAAAAGTAGCCAAAGATTCCTTATCCGGTACAATTCTGGTGCAGTATGAGAAGATTAGAGGCACATCTGGCCCAAATCCAGAGCAGATCAGGGAAAACAGATAAATCATCTGATATGGATCCGGCCCGTAGCTGGCCCTCATCAGTAAAACGGGTCCATATCGGTATTGGCCCGTTGTGCTAACCGACACAGGCCCAGATCCGTTGCGCGGATTTGGTCCAGATGTCATGATGAATCTGGGCCGGATCCGGGCCAAATACATTTTGTTATCTGGGATACTGATATCATATTTGTTATGTTAAGATAACAAGAGTTAAAAGGTTCTGGTTGTAGATTTATCAGAGTCTATATGTGGCTTACCAATCTGCACATCGGTGTATGAATGTGTGCGCGTTAGTGAATGTGATTGGATGAATGCGGTTAAAGTGTAAAGAACTTTGAGTCAGGGCAGTCAAAAGTAGCCGGTCAACGGCGGAAAATCGCCGTCTATAGCAGCTCTTGCCGCCGCCTACATTTCCCCGATTATATAATGGAGCGATATTTGTGCCTTCTGGTTGAGCGCGGAGCAGACCCTGGAATGGAAGCCGTCTTCTTTTTTTTTTACCTCGGAGTGGCCATTGTCCTTTTAGTACTATCTTTGATGTGTCAATCATAGAATTTAACCAATCAAATCAACGACTGAAGGCAACATGCTAGCCAATCACAGCTGGAGAGGGGCCTTCAGTCACCACCGCAGTTCGGCTGTGGTCACCGTTGGTGTCGGTAGAGCGGGATGGAAATTTGGTCTGATTACCAAACAATTACAAGAAGTGACAACAAAGTAGAGAGCGAGCTGGAAGGAGCACTATTAATTTCTGTTTGAAATGTCAGCACTGAAGTCTAAACTGGAGTAAACATTCACGCTAGGAGGGTTAGCTAGTGTAAAAAAAGTTTGACTGCCCTGTTGAGTGGTCAGTATGAATAGAAAAGATTATATAAATTCAGTCCATTTACTATTGATTTACCATATGAAAAAATGCTCCTGTCATGATTTGCCTGAATCTGTAAAAAGCTGGTACTTTTGAGGGTAGACTTGATCTATTTTTGTGAGTTAAGTGGGTAATGCTAATGTTCCTGAACACTCAGTGTTTTTATGTGTAGATAATTTGTAGAAAAATGTCTCATCCAATAAACGTTCTCTTTTGTGGAACTGCCTTCTGACGAACCCCATCTCTGAATGCGCAATCAGTTTGTAAGATTAGCTGTACAGGTTGTGATACCTGGTCCAGACCATTCCAAGTAACTTCAAAATGAAGTCTTTCTGGTTTAGAGTGAGAACGTTTTAGTTATTTTGGACACAACTGTAAAATCATTCTGCAGTTCTCAAGTTAGTGGGTGTTTTTTTCTTCTTTTTTTATAATTAAGATGTCCCCTTGTTGGTTAACAGGTTGGCTTTAAAGCTAAAATTTAATTGTTTACATTTAGCCCTTTTAGCTAAATTTTGAGATTGTTTTAATTCCCATTTACCATAATAACGGCTTAGAATGCTGGTGGATTATTTTTCACGAACCAAATCATATGAGGGCAGTTGAAATCAAGTTTCCTCCTCCAGATTTTGCTGTGGACATGTTTAATCTAGCATTTGTTGGTTTCCTTTCAAAGCTTTCTTGTCTCACATGCTCTTAGCTCCCTGTCACTTTGCACACATGAATAAGAGGTTTGCCTTTAGTGCTGAAGTACATGTGTGAAGATGGAAGCTCTTATCAAATACTCTGTGGAGCACCATCATTCTTGTCCAGTTCTGTCTACATCACATCTCTTAAACCCCATAGGAAAACCCAAGAAAATTTGCTTTTCTGGGTTTTAATTCCGTTTCTGCCATTTTCTATCTTAACTTTGGGTTTGCTGCTTTACACATTGAAGTCATTAGTGTGTAATTTCTGGTTTGAAATACTCTGTATTTGGCAAATATTATTCTAATCATTTTAAGAAAATGTCCCAATGATGATGCTGTATTTTGAGTTTAAAAAGCCTTAACCCCTTTGATGGGTTATGTTGTGCAATAATACACTGTTTAAAGTTATTTAATGTTTATTAAATAACCCTCTGTCTGTTAAGTATTGTCTGGTGATAATCAGCTCTTAAGCTGATATCAAGACAATGGTTGAAAGGGATGAATTCGAGCACTAGCGATCTTTTAACAGCAAAACCTGCACACACATAGAATAAAGGAGTGACAACTTCTTTTCAAGTTCAAGAATTTAATAGCAGAAATAAAATGAACATCCAGAGAACATCACTATGTAATGCTGTTTACCTGAATTAACACAATATTTCGATTAACAAATCCTCTCTACTAGACTAGTGAAACTTAACCAAACTACTAAGCAAAAGGAAAATAAAAGAAGCTAAGCTAAGGAACTATTTACATACAAAACAAATAAAAGACAAAACAAAAGTGGTTGATCATAATCAGAATACTTAAGTGAATCCTTGTTCACTGCAGATCTGATTCCAAAAAGCATGGAATGAGTTAAAAAAAAATTGGTTTGTGTTTCAATCTGGAAAAACTCACAAGGATAGAAAGGGCAATTAGAAGAATTTTATTGATATAATATTTTAAGACTTTGGCACTCAGACCTCGGCAGGAAACATTCACGCTGAATTATACTTCAATATGCATAAACAGGTGTATGAGAGTAGGGATGTTTCCCCCACATGCCTGAAACTGGTGGTGGAGTGGAGATAAACAAAGTTTGTTCAGTCCATATGATGATCTGTTTGAGCTAGATGTCCAACATGATAAACACAGGTTTGCATGAACTGTCCATGATGAGCAAGCTTGAAGCGACTGTGGAGAGGAAAAACTCCCCGTTGGGAAGAAACCTCTGACAAAACCAGGCTCAACATGGCAGTCTTCTGCCGGACCGTTTTAAGGAGTGAATGGGAATTCTGTAAGAGTCCGGGAGTAATTAGACTCTGATAGGGACGAGGTTGAAGGAGGACAGGAAAGCCAGGTGAAGCATGCTACGATGGTGGAGAAGGGGATGGAGGTGGGTTGAAACCGGTCATCAAAGTCCAAACGAGACACGGCGCAGCCCCCGCTTGCCCGCTGAGCAGAAGGCTGAGACGAGGATGTGAAGTTATTTTAAGATGAACCCGGGATGTTGATTGGCTTCGAGGAGAACCAGTTCAAAGCTGATAGGCTTGTGATGAAGGCGGATGAGTCTCTGATTGGATGGGAGGTAGGCAATAGAGTTTCTTCAGACTGAAATTCCGCTTAAGCTCCACTTCACTCCATTCACAATGCGAATCCTGAGTTAAACAAAAAATTAATTGATGAAATAATATTTTGTTTAAGTTAAAAAATCAACGCTCAACTTAACGAAGTTGGAATTGGGGTAAATTAGCTTGACTAATTCAGAACAAGATTGGACATGTGTTTCAACCCATTCACAATGCAAAGCCCCAGTTAACCAGAACATTATCTTGAGTAAATAATATTATAAAGACTGATTTGCTCAGTAAAATCGTTTAAACCTTATGGCCGATCTTAATAATGCGATTCTCCCTCCGAGTGCCTGGCTCGCTGTAGTGATCGATCGCTAAATAGGTTAAAGTCTAAAGTTATCAAAATTGCCTTTAAAACCGACATTAATATTCGATATTAATGCGGGAATAAGGCTTATAGCCCTATCGGCCGACGACGGTGCCGAACGGTTAAGCTTTATGCTTTAAAACAAGCTTCTTTTGAATTACTGGAACCGGATGTTAACAGGAGCTGATAGCATTTTGGCTAGCGGGCATTCGGCGCTAACAAATAAAAGCTTTAGCTTTATTTTTAGTCATAATGAGTTGGCTGGATAACGTAAACATTAATGTCCCATCAATGTATGAAACCTTGTGGAGATAACCTTTGTTATTATAACCATAAAAACACACTCGACAATGACATGGTACCGAATGCTAGCAATTAACTACCTCCGTTAGCCCCTTTGTTTTAAAGACACCGTGTGCAAACGGTTTACAAACATTTCCCAAATGAACCATTTAAACTTACCCTTTTGGGTCTCTCTGCCAAACCTGCCAGTGCCTCATGTGAGTCGGTCCACTTTGGTAATCCCAGGAAGGCAGTAAAAGGGGAACAGTTGCTCGTTCAGCAGCGGCTAATGGCTTACCGGCAGCAACATGTGGTCGGAATTGGAGGCCTGATGTCCTGCAGACAGTCTCTGACCTGGTTGCAGTCCGATTTAAGCAGGTCCTCCTCAGCACTCGCCAGCAGGGCCTTCTGCCGGCTTTTCAGCTCCGTCTGGGTTTTGCTTCCCTGTAAAGGCTGACAAAATTAAACAAAGATGTTTTTGGCAGGCGGGACTTCCTCCTCCTGCTACTGATGATGAGGTTAAGACAGCAGACTTAACTCTGATTTACCCGGACATGTCCTCCGGGCGACGAGAAGTTTGTTGAAAAGAAAGCTGGCTCTTTTGGTCGCTAAGAAGATGGGACACAATGAAAACCCATCGGTCATTGTTGTTTCTCCTTTGGTCGCACTCATGGAGGACCAAGTGAAAGAAGCAACCGAAATGGGCATCACGGCGATGCAACTCAGCGTGAACGACGAGGTGGATATAGCCAGCAGTCGTTGCCAGCTCCTTTTCGGAAACCCGGAATCCTGGCTGCTGAACAACAAGTGGAGGGACATGCTAGGCTCCGATGTTTTTCAAGCCAACGGTATGGGTATCGTGATGGACGAAGTTCATCTAACTTACAAATGGTAAGAGATCATCTGACTGTCTGACTTATTAAATAACTCGCAATGTCGTGATATGAATCCCATAGAGCTGTCAGTTTTAACGCGTTATTAACGCGTTAACTTTGTTAGCCCCAACGCCGACAATTTTTTTTGTCCCCGTTAATCGCGCGTCAAAACACACACACCGTTCCCTAATGTTTTTCCCCCCGCCGTGCTCTCCGGATTATGTTTCTTTAACCCTCGGCGCTTTCCGTAGTTTCAAGAGTGCTAGAGAATTGTAGCAAAACAGACCCGCGGTCACTGTTACCAAATACCGTTTATTTCATGCGACTTTGGCCTTTTTTCTAAAAGCGCTTCTAAATTTCATGAGTCACGGGTTGCGTTTTTTTGGGCAGGTTTCTGAAAGTGAAATCGCTTATTTAGGCTCTAAAATAAGTGACGAAATAGAGGTTATTATGAGACCTGCCTGAATAGACACCTTGAGGGTATCCAGCTGAAATATCCCTCCTCCATAGGAGCCGACGGTAGTAAAGGCAGACAGAGCAACTCTGCACGTATTTTCTGCAGTTTACGGTGCAATAACCGGTGATAACTGCTGAAAGTAGATTACTTGGTGCAGATCACCATTTTAAACAGAGATTGGTTCTGAAGATGAGTTTTTGCACGTTGATAACAGTGCAGAAACCCAAACCCATAAACCGTACAAACTAAGGCTGAATCACGTTGCCAAACAAAGTACCTAGAGTTACTTAACAGCTGCTAAACAGTCTCTTTCAGCCGCTGGCAGTATTTCAGTATAAAACTCCTGGAAAAAAATATATTGGCATGAAAACAGGTATTTATTTACACATTTGTTTACACATTGTGTAAACATCAAGGCGTCATGATTAGTCATTTAGCCATTGTAGTCCAGAGTTTTAACATTTGGCACTAGGATGTTTTCATTTCAATTCTGAAAAGTGCTTGAAAAATAAAATAAAAATATTTTTTGTACAAGCATGTATTTTATTAGTCATTTATTGCAAAATTGCATATTAAAATGCCCAAACAGGCTATTACACTTTCAGAAATAAAAGGATAAAATATGTGATTAATTTGCGATTAATCTCGAGTTAACTATTGACATTATGCGATTAATCGCGATTAAAATTTGTAATAGTTTGACAGCCCTAGAATCCCATGTTGTAAACATAGTAGGTAACGTTGTACGTTCGCTAATTCAGACTTGGTGCAACCTTAATGTTAGTGTGATTGTAGCAAAATAACTAGCTGTTAAAACATTCTAATGTAGGTTACTCTTTTTTTTCTATCAGGGGTCAGGCTGCTAAAGGGCAGACGCCATTTCGCGACAGCTTTGCCAAGTTGGGAGTTCTTAGATCCTTAGTTAAAGCTGGTAAGTACAAAACAGTAGATTTACTGCATGTTCTGTCTTCGATGTTTTCTACACATAGTGTAATTCACCACTTTAATTGAAATCAGTTGCATTACAGGAACCTGTCCACTTCTAAACACTAACCACTCTCTCCCAAAACTGGTTTTTCATTTGCATTCGCACTGGCCAAGTGGCCAACTGGTTGCCCATTCAGATGCAAATTGACCATTCATTTGGGTGTTGCTTTATGTACTCAAGCACCATACCCATAGTGGTCACTGTACCCCTTATAAGTGATGTTTTCTTTTTAGATGTCAGTACAGTCATTAAAAAGTACTAAATTATACTACTTATTAGGGCTGGGCGATAAATCGATTTAATCGATTAATTCAAGTTTACATTTTTTTAAGAATAAATTTTTGGAAAATCGAGATTTTATTTTTCCAAATGAATCATTGGGCTTCTGTGAAGAGATCAGCACGCAATGCTGAATATATGTTTAGGAAAATATATTGTCAAAATAGTGTAAAAGGAAACCTTTTTTTTACGGTAATGCG
The DNA here is from genome assembly GCF_011125445.2 of Fundulus heteroclitus. Lineage (NCBI taxonomy): Eukaryota > Metazoa > Chordata > Actinopteri > Cyprinodontiformes > Fundulidae > Fundulus > Fundulus heteroclitus. The sequence goes on along the minus strand of NC_046383.1, from coordinate 38,869,493 downwards.
AGGCCTTTTAATTTACCCATTTACTTATTTTTTTAAACTTAGTTTGAAGTTACACAAGTGATGTGAAGCCTGATCTTAAAAGCAAGTTTTTAAATTAATTTTTTTCATTTCTTTTTATGAAAAGAAAAGGAGGAAAAAAAGAAATTGATTAATCGGATTTGGTAAAGTAAAATCGGAGATTTTATTTTTAAGCCATATCGCCCAGCCCTACTACTCATTTCTTATCTTTACTGTTACTTATTGGATGCCTTTTGTACTGCTATATATTCCAGGTACACCTGTGCTGGCATTGACTGCTTCTGCTGATCGGGAATCCAGAGCCAGGGTTATGAAACAGCTTCAGATGGACAATCCAATTATTTTGGCTCTGAGCTTAAACAGAACAAACATCAGACTGGGTCTGATTAAAGTACCTGGCCATACACTGGAGAAAAGGGTATCTCCATGTTGCCAGTAATTATCTACTGCAAAACCGTTAAGGCAGTTGGCAGAGTGTTCTGCCATTTGAAGGGAGAACTCGGTTAAGATTCCTGGGTTGACCGAGACCCTGAGAAAAAGATTGAAAACCTGCTTATAGGCATGTTCCACAGCCAGACACTCCCTCAGAATAAGAACAGAGTGCTGTCATCTCTGAGTGGACAGGGTAGCTGCCGAGTTGTGGTGGCAACAACAGCTCTTGGGATGGGCGTAAATTTTCCCAATGTATCACACATTGTTATGTATGGGTGCCAGATGATGTGGAAGCCATGGTTCAGCAGGTCGAGAGGGCAGGCAGAGGTGGGTGGCAGGCACATGCGATTGTTTATGCTGTCAAACAGCATACAAAGCTTGACCCAGCAGTTAAGACGGTACTTGAGACTGGAGTCACTAGTTGTCTGCGGAAAGCTTTGTACTGCCATTTCAAGGAACACACCACATCTGTTCATCCAGGACATCTGTGCTGCACTCACTGCCCTTCTGTTTGTTCTTGTGAACCTGAAGGTTGTGGGGAGCCAATCCCCAAATATGAACACTTTCAAGGGGAGGTTTCATAAAACAATAAACACAGAATGGTCACACCTGAGGACAAACTTTTCATCAGGGAACTGCTACAAACTTACAGGAGTAGTTTACTTCAGGACCACACAAACATACCACTTTACACAGTCGACACAGCCTGCACTGGTTTTGGAGATGAACTCATGGATGCGGTTTTAGAACAGGGCACACAGATATTTGACATGGACTTCATTATCCACAATCTCCCTACATTCAAACTGGAACATGCAAAAGAGATACTACGAATTCTGCAGGAGGTTTTTGATGACATTGAACAGAGTCAAACGAACTTGTTTGATGACAGTGTGGTTCAGAATGACCGTGTTCAGGTTGACATGGATTACACTGGTTACTTTAATGACGAGGATGAGGATGAGGATGAGATGCACTCATCACCAAGTAGCTTGGAATCAGGCTTGTCAATGTTGAAGATCTCAGACTAGCTTCAAATTCAGGCTCAAACTTCTAGCTTCATGGTTCTGTTGTTGTGCAAATACTTTTTTTTTACCTGTTACATTAATGTTTTTTAATAAAATTTTAATTGTTTATACTGGTTGGTGATGTTTCTGCATTTAAAAGACAAACAATAAGACATGTCAATAAAGATTTTTAATATTTACACTTAATAGGTAATGTTTGAAGATATACTCTGATCTTTGAACATACAACCAATAAGAAAACACACAAAAATAAAGGTTTCAAGAATGTGGATGCTACTATTATAAACTATTAAATTAAAAATCAATTATTTACATTGTCATTTATGAAAACACTACTCCTGTTCTCGGGCCACATGATGAATTCCAGTCGGCCTTGTCAGCTCGAGCTCTGTGTCCGTTTTGTCCATTAGCTCCTTGACGATGCCAATGGACCTACTGATTCTGGCTGCTGACATTTCTGACATGTTTGGTCCCAAGCCTCTCATAAATGTTTTGAGAAAATTGTTTAGATGTTCCAGGTGGAGGTCAAGTGGAATATTTTTCCCCTTTATCCCTCTGCCATTCCAAAATCTGTTCCATGTCACACTGTGTGCCATGCGTGGGGACAGAGTGACATTTATCTGCTGTGTCAGAAGGAAGGTGCTATAGGCATACTGGCTGTGCCCGTACGGTTTGTAGAAAAGCAGGGCAACTTTGTACAGTCTCATCAGCCTTTCACCATCCCCTTCCCTCACTGCATACTGCATGTCTAGCAGGAAGAACCCAAAGCCAAGTTTGGCTTGTGCGTGATGTTTTTGGTGGTCTTGTTTCGTCTCACTCACATTTTCTGAAGAAGACTCTGATGGAGCCACAAGACCATGCTTCTTCTTCTCATATGTTTCCTTTGCCTTGGCGTATACATACATATTGCCACACCCTTCCTTGTTTTAACACCTGCTGCGAATGTGCAGTACATACATCCATTAAAATCGTAAATAAACATGAAAGGCTTTATTTACCAGAAAAATGAGCAAAAACAAAGCATAAAACACCAAAAATAACAACTATTATGGCAGCAGAACATGATAATATTTCATAAAAACTTTGTTTACAACCAGAATGAGCTACTATAAATAAACAAAAAGTCAAATAACGTGGCTATGCACCTTTAAAATTAGGTTAGTCTACAAATAGTTCTTAGAATAATTTTCATTTGCAGGTAGGTGGCTGCTGTTTTCACTCCAGTGAGTGCTGACTTCAGATTAGATAAAAGTGAGGAAATTAAGGTTGGGTGAGAAGTAGATTTGAATGATTTCAATAAAAAAAACCTCTGAGGCTTCACAGAGCAGCTGTTTTTATACAGGTGAAATTACACAGTGGTGGACTCTGGTCACTAATGAGGGGAGTTCTTGGCAACAAATACATGCAACTTCACAATTATGCACTGGGTGCAGGCATCCATATCCTATATATTCATATACATCTACATTTTGGAATGTGCTCAGGTCACATTTGTGTAGAGTCCATAGCAGAGAAACATCAAGGCAAATATTGACATTGGCCACATTTACCTGTCATGTTTGAAGATTCTCTGAAGTTGCCTCTGAAAAGGAGTATTTCACTCGTATAAATGTGCATCTCAAAGCCAATGAAACAGTCCCCTGCATGTTCAAGGGTTGTACATTTAGGACAAATATTTGTGGGACATTTAAATCACATAAAAATAGAAAACGTTGGTTATTGGTTATTCTTACAGTGACTTTAAACCTGGAATCGTTGCAGAAAGAGACAGTTTTGAAAGCTCAAGTGTTTCATATGAACATGGAGATAATGAAAAATCAGAAGAAGCCCAGCTTCAAGTGCAGTCTAGTTTTGAGAGAGATCTGAGCCCACATGGCACTGCTTTCAAGTGGAAGCAATACTTCATAGACAAGTTCCGAGTAATTGAACCAGTTTAATATGTTTTGTATAAAGAGCGAAACCATACCTACCAATTTGTAACCATTATTGCAGTCATTGCAGCAGCTTCTTTGCGTAAAGAAAACTACAGTGCTCACTAAAATGAAACTGCACAACAAGAATACAAGTAATTCAGGATGGAGAGGGTTTTTTTTGAAGATGGAGAGGTTTTTAAACAAAATGAATTCCTATGTTCAGGGGAATTGAGTGTGTAACCCTTCATACTGATGGGTCTGGCTGACCTGAGGCAACTGGTCCCTGGTAAGTGAGGGGGACCAGGTAGATCCGCCTCCAGTTTTCACTTCAGAGTTCTTCGAAGTGGGGATCCAAGTAGATCAGTCCACAATGTCTATTCCTGGGATGATTGATGTTGACACTCAGGTCACTGAGGTCCGCAGAGATCTCAACCAACGAGCACCCGGGCCTCGTAAGACACTTTGCACTGAAATGGCCAGGCTGGATATCCAAGGGGTGGTGAGTCTGGTTTGCCTTCACTCCTGTGTGTGTATATTATATATATGTATATAACTGAATGTACCTTTCCTACTTTGCACCTTCTTGTATGAGCCGATGTGGCAAGTGAATTTCTCCATTGTCAGATCAATAAAGCCTATCTTATCTTATCTTATCTTATCTTATCTTACAGGACTTGCACTTCATAATGGGTTGTGCATCACAGACTACATTAAATGCCATTGTTTTCACATTTTTGTACTAAGCATAATCTTTCTCTTGATGCAAAGAAACTGAAGAATTGGCCACTCTCGCTTTCTAATACCTTGACAAAATCAATTGGAGATCTGAGTCCACATGGCACTGCTTTCAAGTGGAAGCAATACTTCATAGACAAGTTCCGAGTAATTGAACCAGTTTAATATGTTTTGTATAAAGAGCGAAACCATACCTACCAATTTGTAACCATTATTGCAGTCATTGCAGCAGCTTCTTTGCGTAAAGAAAACTACAGTGCTCACTAATATATATATATATATATATATATATATATATATATATATATATATATATATATATATATATATATATATATATATATATATATATATATATATTAGTAAACTAATACCCACTAATACCCACTCCCGAGTCCCGACAGTAGATGGCGCAAGTCTAATAACAATAGTCTAACCTACTGGACCTAGCTAGCTACCTGAAAGAGCAGCTGCTAGCTAACCATTATTAATCAAACTTTTTATTCATTAATAGAACTTTTGAAATTATCCCCCACTCTGGATTTTTTGCAAATCGCACACTGTGTGTGTATATATATATATATATATATATATATATATATATATATATATATATATATATATATATATATGTATACACATATATATATATATATATAGTATATATATATACATATATATATATATATATATATATATATATATATATATATATATACATATATATATACATATATATATATATATATATATATATATATATATATATATATATATATATATATATATATATATATATCACACAGTGTGCGATTTGCAAAAAATCCAGAGTGGGGGATAATTTCAAAAGTTCTATTAATGAATAAAAAGTTTGATTAATAATGGTTAGCTAGCAGCTGCTCTTTCAGGTAGCTAGCTAGGTCCAGTAGGTTAGACTATTGTTATTAGACTTGCGCCATCTACTGTCGGGACTCGGGAGTGGGTATTAGTTTACTTTAACCGCTTTGAGCAGAAAACGTAATAACGCTCTTTAAAAACAGACAACAAACGATTAAAATGATTGAATTTGAATTGATTAATCTCGTAATGTCGATAGTTAACTTGAGATTAATTGCAAATTAATCGCACGTTGTTGTCATATCTATGTAAATGTGACTCTGAAGAACGCAATGACTGACGAAAAGGTAGATTTTAAAAGGTTTATTGTATGGTTGGAGATGGATGGTTCTTTCTGTGGTTTGAATGTCTCACGGGTTCTGCCAGAATGATGGAGAAGGTTCTTCGATTGGAGGAGTTTCAGGAAGAGCTAATCGGGATTGGTGTGACGTGTACGGAACCGGCGTGCTGGAGCGTTGAGCCAGTGGTCGGATTTGGCTCCGCCTCTCACGAGCTCTCTCCCGGATCCGCTCGTCTACCCGGATAGCGAGCTCGATTAGCTCCTTCATGCTATCCGGCTTGTCGCGGGTTGCCAGCTCATCTTTCAAGCTGTCGGACAGAGCATTAACAAAACTGTTTTTAAGGCTTGGTTGTCCCAGCCAGCCGAAGCAGCAAGGGTGCGGAAGTCGACACTGAAGTCAGCGACCGACTGGCTTCCCTGCTTCAGTGCCCACAACCTCTTGCCTGCTTCCTCCTCACTTAACGAGGAGGAAAATGTTCTTTTGAACTGAGTTAGAAATTCGGCGTAGCTATAATTATGAATGGTTGTCTCGTGAATAAAAGAGTCGGCCCATTTAAGAGCTCGATCCCTCATTTCCAGACGATGCTCACAAGATCTCCCACATCATCGGTCTTCTGACTGTGGAGCGCGACTAAAAACCAAAGAACATTGTAACAAAAACCCTCTGGACTTACTCAGGTCTCCAGAAAAAGGTTCGGGAACTGAAATAAACACCCCAACTGCAGGTATGGATGAAGGAGCTGCAACCACCGGAGGACTCAAGGCAGGAGAAGGAGCAGAGGTAGGTGGACTAGGATTTAACAAAGCTTTCATGCCCTGTAGTTTGTGGGTCAGAGTATTCGTGGTTTGCATGACTTGAGACTGCTGCTGTATCGTTGTTTGGATTAGGTTCTCATGTTGGCCAAGTAGTAAGCCCTGATGGGTGACGGCATTCAGTAATTGCGTTCCAGAGTCAGCTTGGTCAGTTCGTTCTGTCATATCTATGTAAATGTGACTCTGAAGAACGCAATGACAGACGAAAAGGTAGATTTTAAAAGGTTTATTGTATGGTTGGAGATGGATGGTTCTTTCTGTGGTTTGAAGGTCTCACAGGTTCTGCCAGAAAGATGGAGAAGGTGGTGAACAACTTGAGCTTGGTTATTGTGAAGATGAGACTTGGTCGGGAACTCACTTAGGCGGTAGCTTGGGTTTGGTGCAGAGGAGAGGTACTGAGCATACGTCCGGGTTGTCGGTGCAAGTCCTGGTTCCTTCTCGGTGTTGTGACTGGCTGGAGGGTGGACAGGCAGGTGAGCGCAGGCAGGAGGGCAAACAGGGTTCTGTAGGTTCAGCTCGGTTCTTGAGGACTGATCCAGGTTGGCTTCTGATAATGTGACGAGGTTTCCAGGCTGAGGTCAGATAAACTGGTTTCTGGAGCAAGGAGGCAACAAGAACAAGGTTAGTGACGGATATCAGGAAATAACAAGAGAACATAGGGTTGGTCTGTACCACGCAAGAGCGCAAACGAACTGACGCCCTCCTCCTGGTTCCAGCTCCTTATAAAGGGTGGCAATCAGCTCTGATGAATCACACCTGCCCGTCCAACCCTGCAGAGAAAAGAGAGCAAGGAAAACAGGCCTGCACCTAGACCACGGAGTATGACAGTTGTATCCTTTTATTTCTGCAAGTGTAATAGCCTGTTTCAGCATTTTAATATGCAATTTTGCAACAAATGACACTAATAAAATACATGCTTGTACAAAAAATATTTTTATTTTGTTATTTTTCAAGCACTTTTGATAATTGGAATGAAAACATCCTAGTGCCAAATGTTAAACTCTGGACTATGATGGCTAAATGACTAATCATGATGCCCTGATGTTTACAAAATGTGTAATTAAATTTGTAAATAAATACCTATTTTCATGCCGATGTATTTTTTTGCCTCTTAAACAAACATAGACATGGTATTAGGCATATACATATAAATTAATAAAAATGTTACATTTCAATAAAGTCATAAGTTTTATTGTTCGGTTTTTTCACTCTCTCTCTCAAATCTAATTCTGAGCTTTCACACCAACAACAATAGTTTTGCTTGCTGTTTATATCCATATTCATACAGTTTAAGCCTGGAAAAAGGTTTTAAATTTCCAGGTCATTCCAGTGTTACACTTGCTTGCAACTGGCCAGGAGCTTAATACCCTGAAAGAGACAGTTTAGCAACTGTTTAGTAACTCCAGGTCCTTCGTTTGGCAACGTAATTCAGCCTTAGTTTGTCAAATACAGAGAAAACTAATTAATAAGCATTAAAGTATGGTTTATGGGTTGGGTTTCTGCAATGTTATCAGCATGTTAAAAACTTATCTTCAGAACCAATGTCTGCTCAAAATGGTGATCTGCACCAAGTAATCAACTTTCAGCAGTTATCACCGGTTATTGCACCGTAAACTGCAGAAAATACGTGCAGAGTTGCTCTGTCTGCCTTTACTACCGTCGGCTCCTATGGCGGAGGGATATTTCAGCTGGATACACTCAAAGTGTCTAGTGAAGGCAGGTCTCTTAATAACCGCTGTTTCGTCACTTATTTATGAGCCCAAATAAGCGATTTCACTTTCAGAAACGTGCCCAAAAAAACGCAACCCATGACTCATGAAATTTACAAGCGCAACAACAAGTCCAAAGTCGCATAAAATAAACAGTCTGTGCAACAGTGAGTGCGGGTCTGCTTTTTGCTACAGTCTCTAGCTCTCTTGAAACTACGGAAAGCGTCGAGGATAAAAGAAACACAGTCCGGAGAGCACGGCGGGGAAAAACATTAGGGAACGGTGTGTGTGTTTTGACGCGCAATTAACGGCGACAAAAGAAAAAATGTCGCCGTTGTGGTCTAACGTGTTAATAACGCGTTAAAACTGACAGCCCTAATTTATATAAATTTTTAAAAATCCATAATATTAGTTATTCAGACCAGGGGGGGGGGGGAATGTATCCCCCCCAGGGATAAACCAGAGGGGGGGACGTCACAAACAGAGGGGGGGTAAATCCCCCCCATCAAATTGCACCCAGTATATATATATATATATATATATATATATATATATATATATATATATATATATATATATTGTGTGTGTGTGTGTGTCATGATTTAGGTTTTTGTCTGCTCTGTTCTGGACTAGTTTCCACTCTCCTCAGGAAGCACACCCTGTCACCTCCCTGTCCACATTTCAGTCTCCAGTCAGCCCAGTCACCTGCCCAGACCATTTCCACCTGTTGTCACTAATTTGTTCCAACTCTGCTCACTTGTTCACCTGTCTTCATTTACCTGCCTCACTGACTTGCTTGCTGCCAGATCAGCATATCACAAATCATCTCTCATCATTTCTTTTCACAGCACTTCACATCTCCACAATCGCACCCTGATGCTGTGTTTTTTTAAGACTGGTAACACCTGTATCTTCTGGTCTGTTTTTGCTTTTTTTTAATAAAACCTTTTTTTATATATAACTCTGTGTCCAGCTTAATTTCGGGTTAACTCCTATAATCGTTACAATATCTCTATATCTAGATATAGCTAGATACAGTGAAGAAAATAAGTATTTGGACACCCTACGACTTTGCAAGTTCTCCCACTTAGAAATCATGGAGAGGTCTGAAATTTTCATCTTGGGTGCATGTCCACTGTGAGAGACATAATCTAGAAACAAAAAAATCCAGAATCACAACATATGATTTTTTAATAATTTATTTGTGTGTTACTGCTGCAAAGAAGTATGTAAACACCTGCCAATCGGCAAAAATTCTAGCCCTCAAAGACCTGTTATTCGGCCTCAAAATTTTTTTTCTAAATTAGAATCACCTGTTCTAGGTCGTTAGCTGCATAAAGACACCTGTCCACCCCACACAATCAGTAAGACTCTAACTATTAACATGGCTAGGACCAAAGAGCTGTCCAAAGACACCAGAAACAAAATTGTAGACCTCCACAAATCTGGAAAGGGCTACATAGCAATTGTCAAGCAGCTTGGTGAAAAAAGATCAACTGTTGGAGCAATTATTAGAAAATGGAAGAATTCAAACATGACTGTCAATCTCCCTTGGACTTGAACTCCATACAAGATCTCACCTTGTGGCATATCAATGATCCTAAGAAAGGTGAGGAATCAGCCCAGAACTACATGGGAGGAGCTGGTCAATGACCCAAAGAGAGCTGGCACCACTGTTTCCAAGGTTACTGTGGGTAATACACTAAGATGTCATAGTTTAAAGTCATGCATGGCACGGAAGGTTCCCCTGCTTAAATCAGCACACATTCAGGCCAGTCTTAAGTATGCCCATGACTAGGGATGTCCGATAATATCCGCCGGCCGATATTATCGGCCGATATTAGCATAATTGTATAATATCTGTCCATATCCTTATCGGGTTTCCCCCCGATAATTAAAAGCCGATAATATAATGCCTAGATTTTGCAAAATATGCTGAAGCGAGTCCTTTTGCCAACGCGCGATGCTCCCTGATGACGTCATCAAACCGCACCAGATAGCAAACTGTGGAGCAGCAGCGAAGCTAACGAATGTAAAATGTCTGCAGTGTGGAACTATTTTAAAGTTTCAAATGATGACTTCAAGTTTGCGATTTGCAATGAATGTGAGGTCCTTGTCATGCGTGGGGGAACCAAGACTTCGTCCTTCAACACTTCGAATTTAATCTCTCACTTAAGGAAACACCACCCGGAGAAACACACAGCATTTCTTCAGCAACGTAAACCCAAGCAACCTGGAAACGACTCGCGCCAAAAAACAACACAACTGTCTCTGAAAGACTCAATCGAGAAGAGACAGAAATACAACAAGGAACACCCGAGAGCGAAAATGATTTGTAGGAAAATAATTGAGTGCATTGCGTTAGACAATCAGCCGTTTTCCATGGTGCAGGATGCTGGATTCAAAAAACTTATGGAATTCCTCGAGCCACGTTTTGACATGCCAACTCGCAGGTATTTCTCAGAAGTTTGCCTCCCTGAGCTGTATGCCGATGTTCATAGACACGTCCAGAAGCTACTGTCTGATGCTGTTGCTATTAGTTTCACAACGGACATTTGGTCCTCAAGTGTTAACCAAGTTAGCATGCTGAGCTTGACAGCGCAATGGCTAGATCCTAATTTTGAGCTAAATAAGGCTGTGCTTTATTCCCAGGAGTGCCGTGGGTCTCATACAGCACAAGCTATTACATGCGCATTTGAAAAGATGTTTGAAAGCTGGAAAATCTCCAAGGAGAAGGTTCATGTTGTCGTTAGGGACAATGCACGTAACATGGCTAAAGCTACGTCGGAGTTTGGTGTCCCTAGTTTGCCTTGCATGGCACACACTTTGCAGTTGGTAGTGAATGGAGGTGCCTTGTCTCAACGCAACATAGCAGACGCACTTGCTGTGGGGAGGCGACTGGTTGGACACTTCAAACACTCACCACTTGCATGCAGTCGTTTTGAGAACATACAAAAAGAACTAAGCATGCCGGTGAAAAGGCTGCAACAGGACGTGGCTACCAGGTGGAATTCCACATTTTACATGATGCAAAGCCTGATAGAGCAAAAAAGGGCCTTAAGTGCATATGCTGCTGATTATGAGCTCCCAGCAACATTGACTGCAACTCAGTGGGGAATTTTAGAAAAGATGACCTCTCTACTGGAACCCTTTGAACAGCTTACCAAAAACATCAGCTTTCCAAAGGCAACTGCTGCAGATGTCATTCCCGCTGTGATGTCCCTCAAACGGCTGCTTGCCAAGGTTGATGAAACAGACAAAGGAGTGCAAACAGCCAAGCGCACTCTACTAGAAGACGTTTGCAATCGCTTTAATGGTGTACAAGATGAACCACTGTATGTCATTGCAACAATGGTTGATGCGCGATACAAAGACCGTTATTTTGACTCTTGGAAGAAAGTGGATGCCCGGACTATGCTGCAGTGTGTTGTGGATGAAATGGCTGGTGGGGGAACTGATCAACAGGAAGAGGCTGCTGGTGCAGATGACCCAAGCCAGGAGGATGTGAACCCACCATCAAAGAAGGCCCGAAATGAGAGTCTGCAGGACATGTACCAAGAAATCCTCGCAGAGAATGATGTACAGCAAGCTGCAACAGGTGTAACTGCTTCACAGGTGAGTTAAAAATTTATAAATAATGAAGTAAAAAGGGAAAAAAATTATCATTTATTCACTTCTAATAAATGTAAAGTGAATATTTGGGTGTGCTTTGAAGGTTAACAGAATTCTGTTTTTTGCTTTTATTTTTTGTCAGGTGCAGACATATTTGGCAGAGATCACCATCCTCAAGACAGCATGCCCCTTGATGTACTGGAATTCCAACCGAACCCGCTTCCCTGCTCTGGCCCGTGTTGCACGCAAGTACCTAACTGCACCCTGCACAAGTGTAGACAGCGAGCGGCTGTTTAGTGCTGTTTCTCATGTCATTGATGAGAAGAGGAATCGTATACATTGTGACAATGCTGAGATACTAATTTTCATCCAGAAAAATCTTCCTCTCCTACATTAGTACAACGGTATAATGTAAAGGCAAAGAGCCCAAGGAAGGACTGTCTCAATCCTCATTTGTTGCGCTTCACAGGAAGGACTGTTTGTTTACAAATGTTTTTTTCTAGAAAAAAGAACGTTTCAAATTAAGCTGTTTTTTATTTTTGGTGCCTTTTTAATGTGCCTGTTCTTTTCTCTTTTTTTTTTTCTTTTTTTTTTATACAAGGCAGAATGAGCCCAAGTTACATTTTAGTACAATAGCCCAAGTAATGGGCTAAGGACTCTGACATTGCACTTTTGTTCTATTTGCTTTTTACCTCTTTTTCAAAAAGTGCTTATTACCTTTATGTAGAGGTTTTGATATAGTCAGCGATCCTACACTGCACTTCATTTTTGTTTACATTTAATTCTGTGCAATACAGCTGTACTGGAGAGGTACAATGTTTTTCTTATTTGTGAAGAAAGGAAATGTATCTGTTGTTTGAATATTCATTGTCAGGTTAAGCTTAGGAACAGAATATTCCAAAATGTTTGACACAGTGTTTAAAATAAATGTCAAATTTTGCATTTTCCTAAAGTTGAAATGCTGTTCTTAACCTCTACAATGACAAATATTTGTCTTTCATAGGAAGGACTGTTTACATAAGTTTTTTTCAACAAAAAAGAAAATTTCAAATTAAGCTGTTTTTATTTTTGGTGCCTTTTTAATATGCATGTTCTTTTTTTCATACAAGGCAGAATGAGCCCAAGTTACACTTTAAAATAGCCCAAGTAATGGGCTAAGGACTCTGACTTTGCACTTTTATGTTCCATTTGCTTTTTACTTCTTTTTTTGAAGTGTTTTGTACCTTTATGTAGAGGTTTTGATACAGTCAGCGATCCTACAGTGCATTTCATTTGTGTTTTACATTCAATTCTGTGCAATACAGCTGTACTGGAGAAGTACTTTTTTCCCTATTTGTGAAGAGATTTATCTCTTGTTTGAATATTCATTGTCAGGTTAAGCTCAGAAAGAGCATATTCCAAAATGTTGTTTGAGACAGATTGTTGAAAATAAATGAAAAATTTCGCATTTTCCTGAAGTTGAAATGCTGTTATTATCCTCTACAATGGTAATTATTTGTGGAATATACAGTGTGTAGTAGGGCATCACAGTAAATGTGGGTTATGCTTAAATTTTGTGACTGGCATGATGTGAAATTAGTTTATATCGGTATCGGCTTATATCGGAATCGAAAATTCAGTGATTGGAATATCGGCATATCGAATATCGGCAAAAAAGGCAATATCGAGCATCTCTACCCATGACCATTTGGATGATCCAGAAGAGTCATGGGAGAGTGTTCTGTGGTCAGATGAGACCAAAATACAACTTCCTGGTCTTAATTCCACTCACCTTGTTTGAAGGATAGATAATTTGTATTTATGTGCCTTGTGGTTTTGTTTGCTTTGTGTCAAGGCTGAGAACATAAGGTCATGGAGGATGTTCCGGATGACAGTTCATTCATGCTGTGTGTGGCTGGTGCTGGATTTTCTTCATAATCAGATACTTACTGTATTTACAAGTGCCAATGTTTTTTAATTTTTTTTATTTGTTGGATGTGTCTCCCCTTGTTTTGACCATTACCCATTGCTGTTAAGCCGGACTCCTAATCCCTTACCTGCATAGTTGAACTTCTCAATTTAAAAAAACTTTTCTTAGGCTTTAATAATGAATCGAAAAATCTGAAACTTCTGAATTGTGGAACCATGTCTCTTCCTTTGTCTTAGAGGTAGACCAAGCCTGTGCACTCAATTGGTGCGGTTATTTATTCCCCTGGGGGACATTTCTAAGGTGGCATTGTTGACTACTTTTGGCTGCCCTAACAATAATAGGAATGTGTATCAAAGGGAAGAGGTACACAATAATCTCTTTCATATCCTTGTGTTGCCACAATACATTATACAATGAACAATTTTCAATCTATAACACAGCAAGAGCAATGTATTTCAAAACTCCATCAGTAACTGTGTTGAATAATTGTGATTTTCATGCTAATAAACACATTCAGGAAAATTAATCATATGACTGAGCATACATTGCATTCGTTGCTACATTACACATGTAATTTTAATAACAGAGCAACGAAATATACGTAATCTCTATTTTTTCATAATCTAATACAGAATTCATTAGTGTTCACTTAGTTAGAACACATGTGGGCGTATGGTTGGCAACTGCAGACATCTATAAAAAGATTTGTTTCATTTGTCATGGATGCATATAGCTGAAAGGGTTCATTAGTGTTCTGCACGTACAGTAAATCTCCTGTGATGTTTGCTTGAAGAAGTTGTGTTAGAAGGACATTTGTTTTTACAAGCACATTTGTCACAGGATGTTCCCATGAGATAACTCATCATTTCTGGCTATGATCTTGGTTTAAGGTTATGGGAAGGTTGTGGGAAATGTCCAGGTAATGAAAAGTTTTAGTGTTGACCTCTGAAGCTGTGAAAACACCAACATGTTTGCGGCAGGAGTAAGAATAAAGGTATTTGCAAGCATGTTTTAGGGTGTGGCCTTTGTGTTTTTTCTGTGTCTGGAAACCATGTGCTTTCTGTGTGTAAAAAATAAAATATCTTATTTTCTCCTTGTCCCTCAATGTTAGTCAGCTAACCAGCACCTAATGCCAATGTGTATCCTTAGAAAATACACAGCCCATAGTAAATACAACTTTAATCAACATTTCTGAGAAGTTTCCCAGGCACAAGCAGAAGGTATTTTTACAAACCTCTTGGCAGATGAAAGATAAGCAAACTTTTATTGTCAAACCAAAAAAGAATCTCCTTTTAAGACAACTTCAAGACACCCCACTGTGTGGTTAGTTAGTCAGGAGAACGTGTCTGCTTGAGTTCAGTTTATTAGGGATGCTTATGATTTGCTAATAACAATCCAAATTTCTTAACTCTTTAAAAAAAATTGTCAGATAAAATTGCTAATGAAATGAAACACAGATTGCCATGACAGAATGTCACCATGGCAGACTGTGTGCAAAATTGACATTGTGGCCTGAGGGGGAAGCTTGAATGAAGCTCATGTTTTTAATGACTTCCTCATAGTCAGTACATGATGAGAAGAAACTAGCTGCTAATGAGCAGATGTTGAGATGTTTTCATCTCCATTCTTTGCATTGCAACACAAATATGCAGGCTGGCTGTCTGTGTCTGTCTGTGGTTTTACAGAGAAGGAAGCATTTGAGAAGTTGGAGACAATACAGTGGATACACTCTTCCAACTGCTCAGTTAATAACAAACCAGTTTTCGGCTCAAAATTAAATTTTTATCTAGCCATGTTTTACACCTACTTACAGGGTCACTGAGGGCTATCTCTGGCTTTCAATGAATGGTTGCCAGGCTATCACAGGACATTACTGAACCCTCCTTTGTGCATATCATATAAACCACAGGCTAAGATCATGGGCTGTTTACTTTCAGAGAATCCAGCAGTGATTACAGAGCCAAAGAGGCATAACATACAACTTAAAGCATTTACATCAGCTCTACTTGAAATGTGTCTGGGAAATCCCCTAGTGCTGAGATCCGTGATAATTATGCAGTTATGTTTCAGATTCTGCTGATCAACAAGTTGATTAGATCAGAGATCATGTGTTGTGTCTATCTCCACACCAACAGAATCATGCAGTTACTCTCCTCGATTTGTTTCATATCCCTGTATCACTGCTTACAGTGGTTGTGGGTGTGTGAAGAACTTCTGAATTTCATCATGGGTATAAAATTGGTGGGTCGAGTTCAACCCCAATCAAGTTTTGATAGAACACATAGGTAGACAATAGAAGAAGATGAGGTAAGGATAGTATACAAGTGTACACATACACACTCACACCTGGGGAGAGAACATGTAAATTTCATTTTCATAATCTCAAAGAAGATTGATCGAATAATTAAATACTCAAAAATAAAACAAAATTGAATGTATATTGACTTTCAAAAGTGAAGTTACCCCTTGTGGAATACTAGGTATGTTAAATTAAACCACGATAAACCATTTCAAAACAATTATCCTCAACAATTAAATAGGAGAAACATGTTTAATTGTTGGGATTATTATGAAGTAGTAAGTACTATTACATATTATTCAACCCAAACAATAGATTTAAATCCATCTCGATCCTTCCAATTTTTTCTCTTTTGGCAATTTAGCACAAAACTCAAATAGCGAAGTGTTTTCTCTCAAATTTTGCTCCAGGCATCCTGACCTGGAACATTTTCCAATCACAGCCACTTTGGTGCCTCAACAAATTGGGCAACAGGATGCATCATCACAAAGTTTTGCATCTGTCCATGCTAAATTAGGTGACCTACAATAGCTTTGAAAGCCGATAGAGGCCAGGGCCATAGAAATATAAAGGCATGTAATATAAAGGCAAATCTGTAATCTGTAAATCTAAAAAAAAAAAAGCACACAGGAGCTATAATTAGAGATTGAGGGCATGATGAGAACAACTGGGCTTAAAAAATGGAGCTGTGTTTCTAATGAGAAATGGAGTGTCATCCTTAAATATATCTACAGATGGGATATTTGTGTACACAACTTACAATGAATCACCTTTATTTAGCCTTTAACAGCCACATATGGTAAATGTTCCAAAACTGCCTATTTTTAACATTAGGACCACTGAAGCATTTTTAGCCCCTTATGAATTTTCATTTCTCTTTGATGAAAGCCAGTATATCTAAAGGTTTATGCTTGACACACGTATGTTCCATGTGGAAATGAGATGTGCGGACACAACGTCTGCAGCATTTATGCTTCATGTGGCTTTTACTCTGAAGTAGCACTATTCTCCTAGTCTCTAGAGGGCAACATTGTGCTCCTATGCCAAGCGTACTACACCTCACATGTAGAAATATAAAGCACACTTCTTCCCAACATTTTTAAATCCTCTTCTTTTCTTCCAAGAGTCACAGCGATTTCTCGTTAGGAATTGCTAACAATTTTTTGGTCCTGGTGATCTTTAGGGGCCGAATCATAAACATGTTTATATTTACGAACCTCTGCCAGAAGGAGCTCTTTTCTGCACAGGACTGTCCGTATAGTTAGAAATTTTCCTAGGTGCATGGAACAGAATGTTTTGGATGTGCAGAGGGACGCGGTAGCCTAAATGACATAAAATGGCTACGCTGACCTCGCAGGTACATCAAGCATAAACCAAGCTTAGCAGTTCAGGGCCTTTACTAAAGTGACTCTTTCAATCAATTTGTCCCTTATGGAATATCCATGACACAAAGCAATTGCGATCATTTTTCTTGCAAATTTTTTTTTATTTTTTACCCAAGATAGAAAGTAATGTAAAATGTTGCTAAGTGGTCATGTGACAGCCACTGCTGAATCTGAAAAGTGGAGTGCAGAAGTGCCAAGGAGGCTTAGTGGTGTACACTTGTTAAACACCTCCCTCAGGTCATGATAAACTTCTGGAACTTTAGAGAGGTCCGGATAAACCTCCTCAATCTCGTTCTCAGGTATATGATCCTGCTGAGCGGAACGTAGACAAGAACCTGAACAAGCAGGTGCCCACCCAAGAACCTCCAACCTCTGCCAGTCAATGTGAGGGTTATGCTTGCGCAACCATGTAGAACCTAATATAATAGGAACCTGAGGTGAATCGATTATGAGGAAAGATAACTTCTCGTAATGATTACCCCCCACCAAAAACTCAACAGTTTCAGTAACGAGCGATGACTGATTCAGTTGGTGACCATCTAGAGCTAAAACCCTACGGGAGGCTGGCGATGGAAGAAGGCTAATTCCCAGTCGCCTAGCCAGACCCTCATCCATGAACTCGGTATCTGCCCCCGAGTCCACAAATGCTGTCAATTTGTGTCTCTTGGAACCGAACGAGAGAGTTACTGGGAAAAGGAGTTCAGGAGAGTTGGAAAGTCTGGTGCGACTCAGCAGAGTCTCCCTCCCCTCTACTGAGCCTGTACCTTTTAGAGAGCAGGAGCTGACGCGATGACCCTCTCCGCCGCAGTAGAGACAGAGGTTCAGTTGGTGACGTCTGCTTCTCTCCTGTGGTGTCAGCCGGGTACGTCCCAGTTGCATCGGCTCTGGATCCAGTATACGAGCAGGAGCAGAAGCTGTAGATGTGCCGGACCTCGGATGAGGACTAGCAGACATCGGTGCTCCTCGTTCTCTGCGACGATCCGTCAACCGAAGGTCAATCTGGGTGGTCATCTCCTCGAGCTGTCTCAGGGTTGAAGGGAACTCGCGGGTAGAGAGCACATCCTTAATCTTCTCATTAAGTCCTCCAATGAAAGCGTCCATGAGAGCATCCTCATTCCAGGTGCTCTCTGAAGACAGCAAATGAAAGTCAATGATATATTCAGCCACTGATCGTTCACCCTGCTTTAGCGCCTTAAGCCCTCTGGAAGCCTCTCGACTGGGGAAGAACTGGACAAAAAATCCTGACAAGTTCTTGAGAAAAAGCCCGATAGGAATAACAGAGAGCCTGGTTATTCTGCCATTCAGAAGTCCCCCAAATCTTAGCCTTTCCTGATAACAGCGAGATGACATAAGCCACTTTTGACCGATCAGTTGGATAAACTGATGGTTGGAGTTCAAAGTGGATCTCACACTGGGTGATAAAGGCTCGACACTGATCTGGATCACCCCTAAAATATTCGGGAGGTGACAGTCGGGGTTCCTGACAAGCTGACCTAGTAACAGATGACGCAACAGCTGATGACGTATGCGGAAGTGTCGGAGCGAGAGCAGACTCGCTGCGTAAGCGATTCAGAATCTCCCTGACGCCTGACTGGAGTTGAGAAATGGAATTCTCTATGCCTGAACGCCACGGTTATCTGCCGATGGATCATGTTTGGCCAGTTTATTCTGTTAGGCTCAGAACCGGTGGACCCAGAATTCAAGGCAGACAAACCGTTCAAGTTTAACAGTTTATTTAGATCAGGTGTGGAGCGGGAGGCGTCAGCGTCTACAGCGGGATCCTCTGCAGAAGGAGACGGCAGGTTAGTGACCACGCTTATCGGAAGGTGTTTGCACACAAACGTGTCGGTCACTAACCTGGTCTTAATGTTCAGTTCAGCCCCAGTGGGTCCCAGCAGGCGGGTCGTCACTTCGCTGCGGCGGTTGCCGCTCATGAAGTCCCAGCAGCGGGTGACTCGGTGGTCGGAGGACAGGCAGGAGATCAGAACCGTGAGAAGCAAACGTCAGCAGGATGAGCCGTAGAGCGAAGCCGAAGTCGGGGACGTGGTCGAAGGTCGGAGCCAGGAGATCAGAGAGCCAGTGAGGTACCGAAGGATAATCCAGGACGGAGTCGGGTCACGGTTCCAGGTTCGGTACACGGGGCAGAAATCCAGCGGGTAGTCAGGACAGGCAGAGGTCAGATCGGGCAAACAGAATCAGACAGGAGTGAGCAGGCTCGGAGGTCGAAAGGCAAACAGGTCAGGATCAGGAGTCAGAATAATAAACGCTGGGATAAGTCTCACACTAGGATCGAAATAAACTGGCACTGTTGCCTGGTCTTAGAGCTGGTTAAATACTAGTGAGAGCAGGTGGAACCGATCTGAAGTAATGAGGAACGGGCGGAGCTAGAACAGGTGTGTGACATGAGAGATCAGACCAGGCAACAGTGCCGAAATCATGACATTAATAAGTGTAAACATTATTTTAATACTTTGTAAAAGCAACTATGGATTGGTTTGGTTTCAGCATTTAGTCTTATTGAGTCACAGCTTCAATTAATGACCTGATCTATAACCTAGAAATATAGTTCAGCCCAAAAGGACATTCTTGATACTTTATCATTTGCCAATGGCATTCTTTAAGATGTTACAAAGTATCTCATGAACAAAGCAGAACCTGAATCAGTATCGGTTTGTTCTGCTGCTGCTAGAGAGGACAGAATGCAGACTGAAAGAAAGAGGAGTACATTCTATCATAAAGAGAGTACTCAGAGTCAAGGGCAGTGAACCAAAGACGTTAACATACTTGTTGGCTGCAACAGCTTCTTTAATTTAAATAGGAAAGGATAATACACAAACAGAAAAATCTTCTATATTTGATGTTGGAACTAGAGGGTACCCATGCATATTGTGTCATTCGGCACCATATTGTAAATAGTCAACCACCTCAATCTGAATGGCAGGTGCTGTTGCCATGGGGTTTCATAATACTTGCTGAGCAATAACAAACACTCTCAATGTAGTCTGTTTTTATTCTCTGGTGCCCACTGTAGACAATTGTGTGGCTCCTTGTAACAAAGATTGTTTGTACGAATGCCAGATTACTTTTAAAGTTAGTCTGCGATTTTTCCAGGGGGTTTCCCCAAGTCCTTTTTGAATAACTGCGTATGTGCAAGACTGTCTTACCTGCCTCTTCCACTCTTAAGGGGGACAGAACGAAAAGAATCCATCAAATCCACTCGTCTTATTTCTTTCTACTGAAGCCTTCCTCTCTTCTCAAAAACTTGTATGCGGTTGTGTCTTGCAACTCTCAGCCATGTTCAATGTATACAGTGAGAGCATGGAGCTTCACTGGATGGTGACACTGAAACTAACAGCTAACTAACCGGATACATAAACACTATTATGTAAGAAGTGTGAAGCCAGAAAGCAGAAACCAACCAGGAACGAACACTCACACTGGCGTTAAGTGAGTGCGTCAAAATTATTTGCATGTGGGACAACCAATAGATAAGGTCAAACCCCTGGAACTTGAGGGACAGAGGGGGTGGGAGCAGGGTTGGTTTGAGTGTGTACAGGCCTGCAGCTCCCACAGAGATAATTTTTTTAACCTCCTTTTTCTGAATACGTAATGTATTGGCTACTTTCCGGATGGAAGAAACTGTTTTATCCAGTATAACAAAAGTGTTTCTGAAACAGGATTACCACTATAGATTTAAAGGAACTTGTTCCTTTTTGGTGCTAAGGTTGTGGAAAGTATTTTGATTGCTGTGCACAAGAGATATTTTTTTTATCTGAGAATACCCATTATTTGTTTTTTATTTTTTTATTTTGAGGCTTTTCTAATGTTGTTGAAGGTGAAAATTAAAATTAGCAAGGAACATGTGTAGGATAGAGTAATATGTTTAGGGAGCTGAAGCCAACCGATGGATTTCTGTTTTCAGTGGATAAAGCAGTGAATTTGGTCTGAGGGCCTATTCTGTACAGTAATCCAGCAGCACTGATTTTGTATGCATTTTTCGCTGGCCTTGTATAGTAAAACAGGGGCAGTGGCTCTGGGAATATATCTCTGGGCTTTCCAAATAATTACACATAAGTTCAATGAATAATTACACATAAGTTTCAATGAACACTTGGGAATTTTTTAACTTTGTTACATCACATTTCTAAAAGCCTCCCTGACTTGTTTTCTGCAACAGTTAGTTTACCATACCATTGGGATTATTATGAAGTAGTAAGTACTATTACATATTATTCAACCCAAACAATAGATTTAAATCCATCCTCGATCCTTCCAATTTTTTCTCTTTTGGCAATTTAGCACAAAACTCAAATAGCGAAGTGTTTTCTCTCAAATTTTGCTCCAGGCATCCTGACCTGGGAACATTTTCCAATCACAGCCACTTTGGTTGCCTCAACAAATTGGGCAACAGGATGCATCATCACAAAGTTTTGGCATCTGTCCATGGCTAAATTAGGTGACCTACAATAGCTTTGAAAGCCGATAGAGGCCAGGGCCATAGAAATATAAAGGCATGTAATTAAAGGGCAAATCTGTAATCTGTAAATCTAAAAAAAAAAGCACACAGGAGCTATAATTAGAGATTGAGGGCATGATGAGAACAACTGGGCTAAAAAATGGAGCTGTGGTTTCTAATGAGAAATGGAGTGTCATCCTTAAATATATCTACAGATGGGTATTTGGTGTACACAACTTACAATGAATCACCTTTATTTAGCCTTTAACAGCCTTCACATATGGTAAATGTTCCAAAACTGGCCTATTTTTAACATTAGGACCACTGAAGCATTTTTAGCCCCTTATGAATTTTCATTTCTCTTTGATGAAAGCCAGTATATCTAAGGTTTATGCTTGACACACGTATGTTCCATGTGGAAATGAGATGTGCGGACACAACGTCTGCAGCATTTATGCTTCATGTGGCTTTTACTCTGAAGTAGCACTATTCTCCTAGTCTCTAGAGGGCAACATTGTGCTCCTATGCCAAGCGTACTACACCTCACATGTAGAAATATAAAAGCACACTTCTTCCCAACATTTTAAATCCTCTTCTTTTCTTCCAAGAGTCCACAGCGATTTCCGTTAGGAATTGCTACAATTTTTTGGTCCTGGTGATCTTTAGGGGCCGAATCATAAACATGTTTATATTTACGAACCTCTGCCAGAAGGAAGCTCTTTTCTGCACAGGACTGTCCGTATAGTTAGAAATTTTCCTAGGTGCATGGAACAGAATGTTTTGGATGTGCAGAGGGACGCGGTAGCCTAAATGACATAAAATGGCTACGCTGACCTCGCAGGTACATCAAGCATAAACCAAGCTTAGCAGTTCAGGGCCTTTACTAAAGTGACTCTTTCAATCAATTTGTCCCTTATGGAATATCCATGAACACAAAGCAATTGCGATCATTTTTCTTGCAAATTTTTTTTATTTTTACCCAAGATAGAAAGTAATGTAAATGTTGCTAAGTGGTCATGTGACAGCCACTGCTGAATCTGAAAAGTGGAGTGCAGAAGTGCCAAGGAGGCTTAGTGGTGTATTTGTTTAGTTTCACAATTCTGGAAGTTAAATTCATTGATAGTTGGACAGTTGTTATTTCTGTCCGTTTTACAAAGTGTAGCATGAAAAAACACACAAAGGATGACATAGAACAATTATTTATAGTCATGTTCAATACAATTATAATATTCAATCTGATGAGGCAAATTTTTCAGACTTAGGGTGTTGTCTAATGGAGGACCAAGTCTTCCATAATTAAAAATAAATACAGAAATAAATAAATGCTCAATAAATAAATATGCATACAATTATGTGCCACCAAAAATATATAAACAAATAAATGTAGGTAGAAAATAAATTATACAGTGAGCAAAATGTATATATCTCCTTTAATTAGCCACTTTATTTATTAATTACTTATTTTTTAAAGTATTTATTTATGTGCATGTTATAATATTTTTTGTCTGTTATATTCTTTCTTTGTATTTTTTTGCCTTATTTATTTCTCCCGATGCTATTTTATTTCTGTCTGTCCTTTTTACATTCTGTTTGTTATTTTTACATTTCTGTCTGTCCTTTTTACATTTCTGTTTCTCTCGTTTTTACATTTCTGTTTGTCATTTTTACATTTCTATCTGTCCTTTTACATTTCTGTTTCTCGTTTTACATTTCTGTCTGTCCTTTTTACATTTCTGTTTGTCCTTTTTACATTTCTGTCCTGTCCTTTTTACATTTCTGTTTGTCCTTTTCACATTCTGTATGCATTTCTGCCTCATTATGCAAATGAGGAGGGGCTGTGTCTTAAGGGCTCAACTTCTTCCCATTGGTTGGTTAGCATTTTTACTGCATCGGTCAATCTACATGGCTTTTCCCCGCACTAAAGCATTGTTAGTAATGTCAAACTCAGCAGGCAGACGTTCAGTGTCCGACCTCTTACGGGAAGCTGCTAAAAGACTGGAAGAATTAGAACGCTGTACATTTGGGATCTGAAATGTTTTTCGGTGGTTTCAGATTCGGCTTTCCAGATCAATAACTCATCGGCGGATGATTTATTCTACAAACAGACACCTCGCGCGATTTCCATCTTTCAAGGTCCTCTTCTATCCTGTTTAAAAGTGGGGCATGGTTAAGTTTAAGTAAATTTGTTAATTTATTCGACACAGTAATACCTAAATATTTAATATTTGCTGATTGCATTTGTAAATCTAGGGAGTTTTCGAGAGAGCAATTAATTGACAGTACCGTAGATTTAGACCAGTTTAACGAGTAATCTGATACTTTAGAGAAAGATTCTATTATTCTAATTACTTGTAAAAGAGAATTATTTGAATGCCAGAGATAAAGTAATACATCATCCGCGTACAGACTAATCTTGTGCTCTATTTTCATGCATTTTATACCTTTTACAGCTTTTGTTTGTCTGATTGTTGCTGCTAGAGGTTCTATAAAGATGGCAAAAAGTGATGGAGAAAGAGGGCATCCTTGCCTGGTGCCCCTCTGTAGACAAAAACTGGAAGATATTTGATTATTTGTCCTGACACAGGCTGTTGGAGAATTGTATAGAATTTTTAACCAGTTTATGAATAAATCGCCAAAACCGAATTTATGAAGAGTAGCGAATAAAAATTTCCAATTTACTCTATCAAATGCTTTTCCTGCATCTAAAGACAATATATTGGTTTTAATGTTTTTACTGTAGGAATAATCAATTAAATTAAGTAATCGGCGTGTATTGTGGATGACTGCCTTCCTCTGATGAAACCAGTTTGATCTGGATGTATTATGAGAGGAGTTACTTTGTCTAATCTTTTTGCAAAAGCTTTACAGATTATCTTAATATCCACATTAATTAAGGATATGGGACGATAACTAGTGGGCAACACAGGATCTTTGTCTGGCTTGAGCAGAAGGCTGATGGTGGCAGAGTTCATATTAGCTGGAAATCTACCTTTTTCCTGTATTTCCTGCAACATTCTGTGGAACGTTGGGGCTAGAATATTCCAGAACTCTTTATAAAACTCAGTGGGGAATCCATCTGGACCTGGAGCCTTTTTATTAGGCATGCTTTTAAGAGCTTCCTGGGTTTCAGCTGTTGTCAGCGGGGAATCCAGTGTCATTCTTTGGTTATCTGATAATTTAGGAAGTGTAATTTTATCCAGAAATTGCTTAATATCCTTCTCTGATGGATTTATCTGTGGTGTGTATAAAGATTTGTAGAAATCGCGGAAGGTATTATTTATACACTCTGGTTCACTTACTGTATTACCAGTTGAATCTGTAACTGCAAATATAGTAGTTTTCTCCTTATTTATTTTAAGCTGATTAGCTAGAAAGCTTCCTGACTTATTGCCATGTTCAAAATTTTCTATTCGGAGTCTTTGTATTAGAAATCTATTTTGCTTTTCAATATAGTGGTTTAGTTCTAATTTTACTTCACGGATTTTACCTAACTTCCCTTCTTCTTGAGATAATTCTAGTAACTTAAGTTTTTCTTCTAATTGCTGAATCTTTTTGTTTTCTTTTTTCTTTTTATGAGATGAGAAAGAAATTATTTTACCTCTCATCACTGCTTTTCCAGCTTCCCACAATATTGATGCCGATGTACCTGGTTGATCATTGTATTCTAAGTATGAGGCCCACTGTTCTTTAATGAATTTTATAAATTCTTCATCTTTAAGCAGTGATGTATTAAATCTCCAGCTTTTGTTTTGTGTGGTTATTTTTTTATTAATTAAGGTGAGAGTAACAGGAGCGTGATCACTGATAGCAATAGGATGAATTACCGTCTCTGAAACAACCGACAGCAGTGAGCTACTTATTAGAAAGTAGTCCAGACGAGATACGAATGGTGAACATTTGAGAAAAAGTGTATTCTTCTTAAGAATCTTTTAGAAAACTATCCTCATGAATTGGAAAAGTAAACAAAATCTCAGTATCAATCAGTATAGAGATCTTTTGTTGGATCATATTAATCTAGAGACAGCATCTGCTTCCACATCTGATTGGTCTCTTGGGCTCCTCTGATCAACACCATCACTTAGTGGAATAGGGGGCGGTGGGTTGCTTCCTGCAGGGCGCAGTGGCTGGATGGAGGGGTTCCTGGGGCCCTGGGGGCACTTGGAGTAGGGCGCCTGGTGGATCCGGCTCCGGGGCTGTTGCCCCGATCTGGGAGGAGTTTGGGAGGCCTACGGGTGGCCTACAGCAGCCGCTTCCGGCGCTCTTTGGGAGCTGCGTGTTGACGGACGTGGGTTACTGACCTGGTAGCTGTGCTGCCGCTGGGTGGGGCGGGGTGGGTCTGGGGGTCTGGGGTCCCTGGGGCGCGCCGCCCTCGGGCCGCGAGCCCCGGCGGGGCCTCGGGGGTTTCCGGTTCCGGGGGTGTGCCGCTTTTGGTGTGGGCCGGCGCGCGCCCGGTGTCCGCCCCTGCACGGGGCCTCTGGCGCTGGGGGGCCTCGGGGCCCGTTGAGCTGGTAGGGGGGCATGGTCATTAACATCTCTGGGCAGATGCTCTTCTCCTTAATTGGATAGGCACTCTGCCAGTGGGGGGAGGGGGAAAGGAGGGGGAGTAGGGACCTACCCAGCTGGATGTCTACTGTCGAATGTATGGTGAGTTGTTTGAATGTTTGTTGGGGAGGGATTAAATTCTACGGGTGGGGGGGGTTGGGGGGGGTGACGTTCTGGTGGGCTTGTGTCCGGCCCCCTGTCCCGGTCCTGGTCCGTGTCGTCTTCCGGTGCGGGTTTCACCTGGGGGGTGGGTTTTGGGATGGCTCGTGCGGCCGGCTGGCCAGGGTCCCCCCCTCTTATTATTATTATTATTATTAATATTATTTATTTAGTTTAGTTTAAGTAGGCTTGGTGGGTGGGCTGGGGGGGTTGAGGTGTTGGTCCTGGTGGGTGGTTGGCTGGCGGCCCTGCGGCCTCTCCCTGGCCCCGGGCTACGGTGGTGCCGCTGGCGAGGCCCCCTCTCTGGGTGGGCTTTCGGGGAGCGGGGGTGCCTATTGGAGTCAGTATGGGGAGCTTGGCTCCTGGGTGGGCTTCCCAGTCATTTGCTCCCCATCCCCGGACTT